>NC_062549.1:99120491-99420491 GCF_016906955.1 Phacochoerus africanus
TTTGCTGGAGATAAAGCCCATTTGTGGCCAAGCGGGGGGATGGAAAGGGCTGCAGCCAGCACGCCATGGAGAGATGACAAGCGGCTCCAACTGCTCCAGACCCAACCACTCCCTCCCCAGGGGAGCCCAGATCTAGGGCGGCTTTTGTCAATGAAGAGGACACTGACCCCTGGCAGGGTGTGGCCGGCCAGGCAGGAGGAGCGGCAGGGAAGGAGACTTAGAACCAATCACAACCACCATCAAAAAAAAAAAAAAAAAAAAAAGGCGGAGACTCCAGAGAAAAAAAAAGAGGGGGGGGAGGACAGGAGAGACTATGTGATCATGTGATCCAGTGGAGTGGAGAGGGAGGAGAGGGGCCCAGGGTCTTCCTCCTGCCAACAAAGGGATGAGGGCAGGACTTTGGGGACTGGGTTGTGAAACCTGCCACCAAAAAGCTGGGCGACGGGAGCATAGAGGCTGCGAGGTTGAGTATCAGGAATGGGGATGGTGATGTTCCCCCAAGGACTGGAAATCCTCGACTGGAATGCACATCCTAAAGCCATTCATTAGGAAGTGGAGCCCACAGATGTAATCCTGGCCAGGACACTGAAACCCTTCACTGGAGTCGCCAGCCGGAGAATGCACCCTTTTGAGGCTTTCCTTCTGCCCTCCTTGCTCTGCAAGTAGTAATCCCTAGCCAAAACAAGGGAGCAGAAGCTCTTAAACTAGGAAAGCGGGATATTGAGAAAAGACACGTGACAGTAATAACGCCAAGCGAGATCATCGCCCTTGCGGAGCAGGAAGCCCGCCCATGCTTTCTGTCCACTGTGGTTGATCTGCAAAGCAAAGCCATTTTTGCAGAGTCATTCCTTTTTAATTCTCTCTTACCCTCCAAATTAATTTTCCCTTATGGATAAATTATGTTTTGAAGTTATCCCTAAGTGCCACTCATCCATCTAAGGAGAAGGAATAAAGGTTCTTCTTTAAAGTGCTAAATTAGACGTCCTGGGGATCAGGGAGAGTAAAACACAGAGGAATAGAAAAAAGAAAGAAAGCGAGACAACTTTCACAAAATAGAAAAGGAGAGCCCAGGCGGCCCGGATAGAGGGGACCGCGCCAGCAAAGTTGTCAGAGAGCGGCGGGCAGGCAGCCTCCCAAGGAAGGTAGGGTGTCCTGCCAGGCGCCACCTCTGGTTGTCTTTTAAAAAATTTCTTTAATTTTTAAGGGTTTTCGTCCCCAATATTCATGTGTGATTTCTTCTGGGAAGTGTTTCTTGCTGGTGGGCTTTAGGATTTTGCTACACAGCTGAACAAGTTTCACAAAGGTGTCTTAGGCCCCCAAATCAGCACCTTCTCAGTCTGAGTTAGCGGCTCCTCCAGGCCTGGTTGCTTCCCAAGATGGACCAAAGGACTGGTGTCGAGAGAGGAGGCAAACTCCGGGACTCGCCTTATTGAGATCTTTTGATTCTACTGTGGATAGGTTAAAAAAAAAGGGAGAGAGAAGGAACCACCACCCCCCCCTTGACTCCCCCACCCCCCACCTTGGTAGTTGCTACACAAACTCTGGCGCCTTGTTCAATTCTTATTCTCCTGCCTCAAGCCCATTCCTTACTCTGGATTGGACAAAACGGCTCCTAAAGCCAACGCGTTCCGCCTTGCCTTCTGGCGCCCCGGCCACTCCCGACGACTTTTCAGATGCAGTAAAACATGAACAGTCAGAGAATCAAGGTGCAAGTGGGTTGACGTTTTGGTTGTTTTTCCTTAAAGGTCCTTTTTAAAAAAGGTTGTTTTGTTTGTTTGTTTTGCTTTGAGGGCCTGCCACCCGAGGCGGCAACAGATGTTACAAGGTAGGGCTGAATGGAGCTGTAGCCACCCGCCACAGCAACACAGATCCTTAACCCAGTGAGCGAGGCAGGGAATCAAACCCGCGTTCCTCATGGATACTAGTTGGGTTCGTAACCACTTACACAATGGGAATCCAAAAAAAAAAAAAAGGTCATTTGAAAAAACTCACTAAATATTGTAATAGTCTTAAACTGCCATCTACAGGGACCCAGGGGGTGTTGAGTTTGGTGTGGTGAGGGAATTTGAGAGGTCACGAGGGAGAGGGAGGGCGGGAGATCAAAGAAGAGGGAATGGTCAACACAGGAAGCTTACCCAAAGAGTACAGTTGTGGCACTAATGCCAAGAAGAAGAATTAGGTGGATCAGTTTCTAAGACGGCCAAGCACTTTCTCCATGAGTGAATGCAGACCCACAGAGAGAGTCTCCTTTGATAATCACATTTAACTTCCACATGCTTGTCTTCGAAACACTGTGTACTGAAGGCCCTTAAGCAAACACAGAGAAGCTTTCAAGAACTTAAAATCAAAGGTTTTAAATTTGGGTGAGGGGGTGGTCAGAACTATTGGGATCAAAATTTTCTCAGTTTCCAGTTCACAAGTAGTTACAGGGCAGCCGATCATGAGAAGTGTCTATGTAACAGAAGACGAGGTCGATGTCTGTGGTCTGAAATGTAATTTTAAATTAAATGTAATTTATATTTTAAAAATGCTAGCAGAACACTGCACTGATCTGATACATAAATATTTGCGTGATTGAATTGAAGAAGAATCTAAGTCATGAACGTACTTTCTTTCTGCCTTCACAGATTTTTTTTCCCCCCCCAGGGCCAATCCTCGGCACACATCTTATAATCTGTACTATAAGTACCTGGCTAGGGTGGTGATGATTGAAGTTATAGTGCAGCTTGAGCAGCTGCAGCACTTGCCCAACTGCGGCAACATGGTACCTCACACCACTGAACAAGGCCAGGGATCGAACCCTCATCCTTATGGATTCTAGTCAGGTTCTTAACTGGCTGAGCCACAGCAGGAACTCCAGGATTTCACAGATTTTTAGACCTGAAGAGTCCTCAGCATCATTCCAATTCCCTTCTTCTACCCGTAAGACTGATTTTTTTTTTTTGGCTTTTTGTCTTTTTATGGCTGCACCACACGGCGTATGGAGTCTAAGGCGGGGGTCTATCAGCTTGAGCTGTCACCACTGGCCTACACCACAGACACCACAGTAGCCACGCTCAGAGCTTGCACGCCAGATTGAGAGCAGCGTCTGTGACTTACACCACAGCTCACGGCAATGCTGGACCCTTAACCCACTGAGCAGAAGGCCAGGGATATGAACCGCAACCTCATGGTTCCTAGTCGGATCCGTTTCCACTGCCGCACGATGGGAAACTCTGTAAAGGCTGAATTTTGAGGAGGATTATTAGGATTTTCCTGTGTTTGGTGTACAATTACAAGCTGCTAAGCTAAACCAGAGCAAGGACAGTTGTTCAACCATTGAACTTTCTCCTCCTTTGGTTATCAAATGTCATTGTGTCAGAATCAGAATCACATGGAAAGCTTGTTCAAACACCAAATTTTGTGGCTTTGCGCCCCAAAGTTTTGGATCCATAGGTCTGGGTATGTCCAGAAATTTGCCTTCTTCCTTTTCCCTTTTTTCCTTCCTTCCTTTTCCCCTCCCTCCCCCTTCCTTTCCTCCTCACCTCCCTCTCCTTCCTTCCTTCTTCCTTTCTTCTCCCTCTTCTCTCTTTCTCCCTTTTTTCTGCTTTTTAGAGCTGCACCCACAGCAATATGGAACTCCCAGGCTAGGGTGTCAAATCAGACCTATTTTCCTACAGTGCAGCTACATCCGAGCCAAGCAACAGAGGATCCAAGCAGGTCTGCGACTACAACCGAGCTCGGGGAAAACATGGACCAGGCCACTGAGTGAGGCCAGGGACTGAACCCGAGTCCTCATAGGATACTAGTTGGATCATTTCTGCTGTGCCTCACAGTGGGAACTCCACATTTCTTTTCTTTCTTTTTTTTTTTTTTTTTGGCGGGGTACCCTCAGCATGCAGAGTTCCCAGGCCAGGATAGGACCCAAGCCACAGCAGTGACCAGAGCCACTGGGAGTGACAACATAACATCCTTAACCATATGAGCCACCAGGGACATTAGACTTTGCATTCTAACAGGTCCCAGGTTAGCTTTTAGGTGGTGCTGATCTGAGGAAACACCACTTGAGAATCCATGCCTCTACACCAACCAGCGGAGCAGGAATGGTAAGGAGTTTGCCATTCTTGTAAAGATTCCAGCCATCTAGAACTGTTCTCTGCAGTCATTTTGCTAAGGTGGCAACAATACCTTCACTGGTTTCTAAAACATATATTGAATACTCTAGGTGCTAGGCAACATGGCAGGCCCTAGAATAAAAAATTAATAAGACATAATTCCAGGAGTTCTCGTCCTGACGCGCAGAAATGAATCTGACTAGGAATCATGAAGTTGCCAGCTTGATCCTGGCCTCACTAGTGGGTTAAGGATCTGGCATTGCCGTGAGCTTTGGAGTAGCAGATTCAGTCAGACCTGGTGTTGCTGTGGCTGTGTCATAGACCAAGCGCTACAGCTTCGATTAGACCCCTAGCCTGGGAACTTCCCTATGCCAAGGGTGCAGCCTAAAAAGCAAAAAAACCCAAAAAATAACAACAAAAAAGACATAATCCCAGCCCACATGACATCACAGTGTCTTAGGGGATGCAGATACCTATCCAATTAATAGAGTACACAGTGAGAAGTTCTAAACAGTGGTAGAACAAAGTGTTTATGGAACCAAGGGGGATACGTAATTAGCAGTGAGATTTTCTTAACCGAAAATCAGCAACCTTTCCCCAAGATGGGTGTATAACCAGGTCCTATAGTTATACATAAGCACACAAAAAGGGCCACTCTACAGCATGCAGACCATGCTTCACTCTCTCTGAGGTGACACCAAAGGATAAGTTATGTCAAAGCAGGATTCCTTCCTATGTTTAATGAACTGCTTCCTCTGCCAAGGAAGGATATCACAGTGCCCTGGAATTGTAATAATTGTTCCATCTGCTCTGGTGCAGCCTCGTTCTGCCTGACTTCTCCTTTTTTAAATCTCTACCATTCATCTAACTCAAATGAAGGCTGTGTTTCAACCCAAGCCATAGACATAACACTTAGGCTACTTCCCTTCGAGAGTGGAAGATTCTAGTTAAAGACAATTTTTTCTTTCTTCTTTTCTTTTTTTTGAAGAATTGGTACGTCTCAGTTGCTATAGGAATAGGAATCAGAGGGATAATCACAGCAACATTTTGTGATGATGGGTTAGCTCATTACTGTTTAATTATCCTAAATAATAAGTCTACTCTCAGATCAGATTGCAACAAATAATTTGGATTCTTTTGAAACCTACGTTGAGTGAAAGAGCTTACTGTGCTTTCCATGACATGTTATTGCATCAAAAAATATCCATCTATCTATTTTTAAAAGGGTCAAGTAATTTACTGGGGTCATATAGAAGTATTACTAGGACAAAAAATCAGGCTCTGACAGACCCATTGATCAAAACATTTAAGATGCTTAAAAAACAAAACTAGGAGTTCGTCATGGCTCAGTGGTTAACGAATTCGACTAGGAACCATGAGGTTGAGGGTTCGGCCCTCGCCCTTGCTCAGTGGGTTTAAAAGATCCAGCCGTTGCTGTGAGCTGTGGTGTAGGTTGGCAGACACGGCTCGGATCTGGTGTTGCTGTGGCTTTTGGTAGGCCAGCAGCAGCAGCTTTATAGACCCCTAGCCTGGGAACCTCCATATGCCGCAAGAGCGGCCCAAGAAAGGGAAAAGACCAAAAAAAAAAAAAAAAAAAAAAAAAGAAAAAAGAAAGAAAGAAGAAAAGAAAGAAGAAAGAAGAGAAAAAACCCAAAAACCTTTAAAAAAAATGAGGACACTTTTGGCTCTGGCTGCTGCTGCCTCAGTTAACTTCTGTAGCAGGTGGGGCGGCCTTGCTTTGAGGAGGAAATACAAACACAAAACCAACCACCTTTTTTTTTTGAAAGGTTAAGTCAATCTAAGGGAATACCTACAAAAGTGAAATGCAGTTCGCAGTTATTAATGAGCTCATAGATCCTGCATTCTCCCCAGCTTTCTACTATAAACATGCTTATTATTTCATGTATTACATATATTTTATGTAAATAGCACTCTCATAGCCTGATATAAAATCCATAATGTTGGGAAGAATTACTTTTTTGCTCCTTTTTTAAAACCTAAAAGGAAAACTGAGTTGGCTCCAGAATATTAGAGAACATCGAGATCTTAATGCTTGTCATTTTTCCTCTTTATAATATATTATTTTCTTTTACAGCCGCACCTGCAGCATATGGAAGTTACCAGGCTAGGGGTTGAATTGGAGCTGCAAGCTGCTGCCCTACACCATACCACCAAGTTCCCGATGCAGTCAGATCTGGTGTTGTCATGGCTGTGCATGGGCTGGCAGCTGCAGCCCAATTCAACCTGAGCCGCAGAGGTGACCAGAAACAACAGCAGTAATAAGGCCAGCTTGCAGCAACTCTGGATCCTTAACCCATGAGTGAGGCCAGGGATTGAACCCCCTTCCTTGTAGAGACAATGTCAGGTCCTTAACCTGCTGTGAAAAATGTGAACTCCTATATTATTTCTTAACTATACAAGTAACACCTGATTAGGGAAATAGAAGATTCAAAAAAGAAAAAGAAATGAAAATAACATCACTCAAAATCCTCCCAATTAGAGATAACCACTGTTACAGTTTTGGTATCTTACAAAACTTTTTCTATGAACTTACATCTAAATGCATCTTTTGTGTGTATAGTCATTGTATTTTTTACAAAATAGGGCCAAACATAAATTGGCCTATAATCTTTTCTTTTCTTTTTTTTTCTTTCTTTTTTTTTTTTTTTGCTTTTTAGGACTTCACCCGCAGCATATGGAAGTTCTCAGGCTAAGAGTTGTATCAGAGCTACAGCTGCTGGCCTACACCATAGCCCACAGCGACGCAGGAGGAGCGGGCACCTGCAACCTATATCACAGTTCACAGCAATGCCAGATCCTTAACCTACTATGTGAGGCCGGGGATTGAACCAGCAAACCGTGTTCCTAGTCGGGATTTGTTTCTGCTGTGCCGCAATTGGAAGTCGTAATTTTTTTTCTTCTTGACAAATTTCATGTACATTCTTCTGTCAATAAAATATACTCCCGTCAGCAACTTAAACTGCATAGTATTGTATTGAAGAATCTAATGTAGAGTTCCAAGGGTCTAGAGAGTAAGGATCTGGCTGTCACTGCTGCGGCTGGGGTCGCCTCTGTGCTTGGGTCACTTCTGCTGTTTAGGTTCAGTGCCTCGCCTGAGAACTTCTTTGGGCTGAGTGTGGCCAAAAAAAAAAAAGAGAGAGAGAAGAAATGTACTGTATTTAACCAATTCTCTGCCCCTTTGTAGTTTGTTTCAATTTTTACCTTTGACAAACAATACTCAATAAGAATATTCTCTTTTTTTTTTTTTTGTTTTCGTCTTTTTGCTATTTCTGGGCCACTCCCGAGGCATATGGAGGTTCCCAGGTAGGGTCCAATCAGAGCTGCAGCTTCCAGGCTACACCAGAGCCACAGCAACGCGGGATCCGAGCCACATCTTCGACCTACACCACAGCTCACGGCAACGCCAGATCCTTAACCCACTGAGCAAGGGCAGGGACGAACCCGCAACCTCATGGTTCCTAGTTGGATTGTTAACCACTGAGCCACGACGGGAACTCCAAGAATATTCTTGTTCATATATATTTACACATGTATCCCGGAGCCCATCATGGCGCAGGGTGGTAACAACCCGACTAGGATCCAGGAGGTGTGGGTTCGATCCCTGGCCTTGCTCAGGGGTTAAGGATCCGGTTGCCTGAGCTGTGGTGTAGGTCGAAGATGTGGCTCGGATCCTGCGTTGCTGGGCTCTGGCATAGGCCTGCGGCTACAGCTCCAATTAGACCCCTAGCCTGGAACCTCCGTATGCCATGGGAGTTGCCCTAGAAAGGCAAAAATACAAAAAAAAAACAAAACAAAACAAACAAAACAAACCAAAAAAACATGTATCCAACTGTTTCCTAGAAGTGGAATTCAAGAAAGTGTATGATTTTTTTTCATTTTTTTTATTACTCGAATTTATCACATCTGTAGTTGTATAATGATAACAATCTGATCACAGGATTTCATCCCAGCCCAGGCACATCCTCCCACCCCCAAACTGTCTCTCGGGAGACCATAAGTGTTTCAATGTCTGTGAGTCTGCATCTATTCTGCAAGGAAGTTCTGTCTGTCCTTTTTTCAATTCCACATGTCAGTGAAAGATTTGATATTGGTGTCTCATTGTATGGCTGATTCTTAGCATTGATAGTTTCTAGGTCCATCCATGTTGCAAAAAATGCTGGTATTTTGTTTTTTTAATGGCTGAGTAATATTCCATTGTGGATAGTACCACATCTTCTGGATCCACTCCTCTGGCGATGGACATTTAGGTTGTTTCCATATCTTGGCTATTGTAAATAGTGCTGCAATGAACATTGGAGTACATGTGTAGAAAGTGTATGATTTTTAAAAAACTAGTTTTCATGAAAAACTTCAAACTGATTCTTTTATTAAAGTCAGGTTTATGGAGGAGGCATAATTTACATACAGTAAATTACACTTTTTAATGTATAGTTTATTGAGTTTTTATTGTTTGTTTGCTTTCAATTTAGGGCCATACCAGTGGCATATTTAAATTACAAAGCTAAGATTCAAACAGAGCTACAGTTGCCGGCTTAGGCAACAGCCACAGCAATGTGGGATCCAAGCTGTGTCTGAGACCTACACACAGCTCAAGCAACGTGGGGTCATCAATCCACTGATTGAGGCCAAGGTCCAACCCACCCACATTCTCTGGATACTAGTCAGTTCAGTTCTTTTTTTTTTTTGTCCTTCTAGGACCATACCCACGTATGGGGGTTCCAGGCTAGAGGTCTAATCAGGATCATTAGCCACAGCGGGAACTCCTAGCATGTAGAATTTGAATCTGGCTTCTTTCACTTAGCATTCGTTCATGTTGTGTATCAAGAATTTGCTTCATTTATTGCTGAGTTTTCCTTTAGATGTACAGTTTATCCATTCACCAGCTGAAAATTGTGTGACTTGTTTTTATTTTATTTATTATTTTTATTTCATGTGAGGTTTTTTAGTGTTTCAGCAACTATAAACATTCAAGTGCAGGTTCTTGAGTGGACATATATTTTTATTGTTCTTGAGTAAATGTCCACTGCTGGATTGTTGGTAAGTGTACGTTTAACTTTGTAAAAAGTGCCCAAATCTTTGTAGCGGTTGTACTTTTTTCACTCCCATTGGCAGTGTATGAGAGCTCCGGTTGGTTCAGCACTTGATATAGTCATTAAAAAAAAAAAAAAAAAGTAGGGAGTTCCAGTGGTGGTGCAGTGGAAATGAACCTGACTAGTATTCATGAGGACACAGGTTCCATCTCTGGCCTCGCTCAGGGGTCAGGATCTGGATGGTGGCTGTGGTGTAGGTCGCAGACTTGGCTGGATCCTGCGTGCCTGTGGCGTGGTTGGCAGCTGTAACTCCATTTGACCCCTAGCCTGGGAACTTCCATGTGCCAGGAGCACGGCCCTGAAAAGAAAAAAAAAAAAAAAAATAGGTAGCCATTCTAATACATGGGTAGTGATATTTCATTTTGGTTTTAATTTGGGGGTACACTTTAAGGGTTTTTGCTATATATTATCATATTGCTTTCTTTCTTCTTTTTTTTTTGTCTTTCTCGGACCTTACCCGAGGCATATGGAGGTTCCCAAGCTAGGGGTCCAATCAGAATTGTAGCTGCTGGCCTATACCACAGCCATAGCAACGCCAGATCCAAGCCACATTGCAGCCTGCAGACACAGGTCACGGCAATGCCGTATCCTTAACCACTGAGTGAGGCAGGGATTGAACCTGTGTCCTGGATGCTAGTCAGATTCGTTTCGGCTGAGCCACGATGAGAACTCCCATATTGCTTTCTTTAAAGTTGGTATATTCAACTCTAGTGGAATAAAAATACTGACTCTCTTCTTTCTTTGGAAGGATAAACAAAGGACCCTGCTCTACCTCTACATGAATTAAATCCTGTGCCCCAGCGGTTTCATGCTGACCCACAACACCCCCTAAGCAGAGCTCAGGGTGGAGACTAGGAGTGAGGCACTCTATGCCCGGGAAAACTGGAAGAGAGGTCTTCAGATAGTTAGATTTTTAAGGAGCTTTTATGAGCCCGATTCTTGCATCTTTTCATATCTAGAAAAACACTAAAATCCTTCAATGATGAACTGATGTCCAGACTAGTAGTAACCTTCACGAAACCACCAGCAAATTTCAGTAAAGTGTATGCATGGCTGCACGCACCTCCCCCTTCCTTTATACTTATATCTTTTTTTTTTTTTTTTTTTTTTTTTTTCTGTTTAGGGCCTCACCCTCAGCATATGGAAGTTCCCAGGCTAGGGGTTGAATGGGGGCTGTAGGATTCAGCCTACACCACAGCCACGACAACAGCAGCACAGGATCTGAGCTACATCTGCGACCTCACCACAGCTCACTGCAACACCAGATCTTTAACCCCCTGAACGAGGCCAGAGATGGAATCCTTTTGGATCCTAGTTGGGTTTGTTAAACCGCTGAGCCACGAAGGGAACTCCCATCACTTATATCTGATATTCCCCCTTTCCTCTTACACCTGAAATAGCTCGGAAATACTGCCTCCTGGGCTGTACTTAATGGACAAAACCAAAGATGTCATGGTTGTCTGTGTGAAGAGCCACTCCCAAGGGTGGGTGTGGAGCCCTGAGGGAACTCAAGAAACAAGACTGGCCCACAGCTGAGGTGCATTATCAAAGGAGTAATTCCAGTAAGCCCAGGACTTTACATCTTCTCATAGAAACTGGTTTGCTATAAATCTTTTTCTGTGAATCTGGTGTATCTGTAAATCTTTTGTTCCTACTACCTTCCATTTGTTGCAAAACCTCATATATCCTAGCTTCCCTCCTCTCCTCCTGGGAAGGGTTTGAGATGCGAGATGCTGTCTCCCCGGCTTAAGTCTTAATATCACCCCAAATAAATTTTAGCTCTCAACTTTCAAAACAAACAAACGACAAACAAACAAAAAGCCCTACAGTTGTTTTACAACCAGGCAAAAATTCAGGTGTTTTTCTCTCCCTGTGACCTTTTAGCTGTCACACAGATATCAGGTTCACTTGTAGCATGGTTTAAATTTCGTGGCAACGAATTCTATCATTCATGGACTTTCAGTATAAAGTGAGAGATGTTCATCTGGAGGAAATTTTGGCTTAAAGATGAGTAAAGTCTATATTACTGAGTATGACAAGGTTTTCAAATACACATATTGAAAGTATTCATCATTTTATAAGGAACCATAATATAAAAAATATACTAATGCAAAATACACTTGTCAAAATAGCTTAAATAATCAAGCAGAAGACCTTAATTAAATGGACCACATTGCACCATTCACCCAGCTTCTATCAAATTTCAATATATTTCAGTAGGAAATGTAACCGAGTAGGGCCCCGTAGGGCTCCCGTGGCACAACTGGCTTCTGTATCCTCCATTTTTTTTGGTCTTTTTGCTATTTCTTTGGGCCGCTTTGCGGCATATGGAGGTTCCCAGGCTAGGGGTCAATGGAGCTGTAGCCACCGGCCTACGCCAGAGCCACAGCAACACGTGATCCGAGCCGCATCTGCAACCTACACCACAGCTCACGGCAACGCCGGATCGTTAACCCACTGAGCAAGGGCAGGGACCGAACCCTCAACCTCATGGTTCCTAGTCGGATTGTTAACCACTGCGCCACGACGGGAACTCCTGTATCCTCCATTTCTTATTTTCAGGGAATAAGCTTCCGCCTCCATGACCTTCTCTGAGTTCAAAGGGCAATTGCTAATCAGGGAAGGGAGGAGATGCAAAAACCAGGGAGGAGTAGTCAGGAGACAACAGTGCAGCCTTGGGCAGGGTCAGGTTCTCCTCTCAAGGAATATAACTTTGGGCCTTTCTACAGAACTAAAACCCACAACAAAAGGGAGAACGCTGTGATGAAGCCTTCTTCATTCCTGTAAGAAGGAGGACCACCAGAAACAGTCCTGGGGCCACTAAACACCAGCTTTGAAAGACAATGCAGGCGTTCCTGAGGGCTCATCAGAAACGCCCATGAGGATGCAGGTTCAATCCTTGGCCTCACTCGTGGGTTAAGGATCCAGCGTTGCCATCAGCTCTGGTGTAGGTCAAAGGCACGACTCATACTGGTGTTGCTGTGGCTGTGGTGCAGCTGCAGCTCCCATTCGACCCCTAGCCTGGGAACCTCCATATGCCACGAGTGCTGCCCTAAAAAAGAAAGAAAGAAAGAAAGACAGGCAATGCAAGCTTGCCTCTACCCTGGACCTTATCTAAGACCCTGTTTTCCACTCCCCAAACTATAAAACCACCACCTAATCTCTCCCAAGGGGGGCACAGTCTTTAAGTCTTGCTACCTTTACCTGGCAAAGGAATAAAAACTAGCTTTTTCTCCTTCACCCACAACTCTGTCCTGTGTTTCTATTTAGCCAGAGCAGACAGAGGCTGAGTTTCAGCAGCAATGCATTCAACTCTGATTAATTACGAAGACTTTGTTTTTGGATTTTATGGAAGCCCCTGGCTCGACTGAACTGAAATTATCTTGAAATACAAATATAGTCTTGGTAAAAATCTAAACTGCATTTAAAACAAATAAACAAAGGTGCATAGTTTTTTAAAACACGTAGAAGAACAGTATTACAATAATCCTATCAGTAGGCATTGCACATTGAAAAAGTTCTCTATCATGTAACTCTAAGTTTAGATTTGGCATCAAACTTCATACAGCTAGATATACCTCTGTTCTTATCTTCTACCACAGAATAAGAAAAGCAGATATCAGTTTGAAGATAGCTGATTTGCTCAATGTGCTTCGTGTGGTTTCTAGAAGTTCCAGAAGTCAAATAGATCACTAAGTCATCATCAAACACTTTCCCCACTTCCCAGTTCTACTTCTTAGAGACTTTTAAACTATTTCTTCAAGCCTATAACTCTAAATTCAAAAACATGTTTATACTGCTTTTCTTTTTCTTTTTTTTCTTTTTGCTTTCTCTAGGTCCGCTACCATGGCATATGGAGATTCCCAGGCTAGGGGTCTATCGGAGCTGTAGCCACCAGCCTGAGCCAGAACAACAGCAATGCGGGATCCAAGCTAAGTCTGCAACTTATACCACAGCTCAGGGCAACATTGGATCGTTAACCCACTGAGCAAGGCCAGGGACCAAACCCAAAACCTCATGGTTCCTAGTCGGATTTGTAACCACTGAGCCATGACAGGAACTCTATACTGCTATTTCTTATTTTCAGTTGTAGATATTATTATCTATTAAAGTTCCACTATGAAAGATGAGAATTTACTTCTTTTATGCAAACACTCCCTCCCCAACACATTTTTTACCCTATCCTCTATAATTATTATACAAGTTTAGTTTAAAGTAGCATTCAGCATTGAAATTTTTATTAAAAATTTTTTTATTTTTATTTATTTTATTTTTTGTCTTTTGGCTTTTTAGGGCCGCACCTGTGGCATATGGAGATTCCCAGGCTAGGGGTCCAGTCGGAGCTGTGGCCACCTCGCCAGAGCCACAGCAATTAGGGATCTGAGCCAAGTCTGCGACCTACACCACAGCTCATGACAACACCGGATCCTCAACCCACTGAGCAAGGCCAGGGATCGAACCCACAACCTCATGGTTCCCAGTCGGATTTGCCTCCACTGCACCAAAATGGGAACTCCATTCAGCATTTAATTATCATCAATACTTACAGATGAGCCAAGGAATGTATATATTCCTTTTTTGTACAACTTTTAATCTTCCCTTGAATTGATGTTTTTTTCCCCTTTTCTTTAGTTTTCCAATTGCTTATTCATCTCTAAAGTTACTGTTGAAAATGTAAGTCCTCTCTCATTATGTCCAAATGTATAAGGTAATGTGTCATCACGCTTTTTAAAAATTTTATGTTATAATATTTTAAAGAGGAATATTACTTTTTTTTCCTTGTCTTTTTATGGCAGCACCTGGGGCATATGGAAGTTCCCAGGCTAGGGGTCAAATCGGAGTTGTAGCTGCTGGCCTAGGCCACAGCCACAGCAAAGCCATATCTGAGCCTTGTCTATGGCCCACCACAGCTCACTGCAAAACCGCATCCTTAATCCACTGAGCGAGGTCAGGAATTGATCCAGCGTCCACATGGATACTGGTCGGATTCCTTACCAATGAGCCACAAAAGGGAACTCCAGGAATTGTCCTCTTTGAGTTTTCCATCCTTTAGTTCTAAATAAGACTGGCTTCTATCTTCCTGGGAGCTTTTTCATATCTTTCCTTTATCCCAGGAGCTCTATAACTTCAGGATGATGTGTATTGGTGTAGGTCTTTCTTTCTTTCTTTCTTTCTTTCTTTCTTTCTTTCTTTCTTTCTTTCTTTCTTTCTTTCTTCTTTCTTTCTTTCTCTTTCTCTTTCTTTCTTCTTTCTTTCTTCTTTTTTCTTTCTCTCTCTCTTTCTTTCTCTCTTTCTTTTTTCTTTTCTCTCTCTCTCTCTCTCTCTTCTTTCTTTCTTCTTTCTTTCTTCTTTCTTTCTTTCTTTCTTTCTTTCTCTCTTTCGTCTTTTTAGGGCTGCACCTGTGGCATATGGAGGTTCCCAGGCTAGGGGTCTAATCAGAGCTGTTGTTGCCCAGCCTATGCCAGAGCCACAGCAACTCGGGATTGAGCTGCATCTGCGACCTACACCACAGCTCACAGCAACGCCAGAGCCTTAACCCACTGAGCGGGGCCAGGGATCAAACCTGCAACCTCATAGTTCCTAGTTGGATTCATTTCCGCTGCTCCACTACAGGAACTCCTTAGGTGTTCTTTATTTCTTGGAAGGGTACTCAGTAGGCTTGTTTGTCTAAAAGCTTAGATCCTTCAGCTCTGGGACATTTTCTCATATTATTTCTGTAATATATTTTTTTTATATTTTCTCTTTCCCCCAAATACCTGTTAATTGTATGTTGAATCTTCCAGACTGATTTCTAATACCCTTAATTTTGTTCTTATATTTTCCATCTCTGCCTTTTGTTCTACTTTCAGGGAGATTTCCTCAACATTCTCTCTTATCCCCCCCATCCCTGCAGCATCGGGAAGTTCACCTCGAACCCACACCACAGAAGTGACAACACTGGGTCCTTAACCTACTAGACTACCAGGGAACTCCCTCTAAATCATTTCTACCTGATATTGCAATATGGGTTTATTTCTAGGAGACTTTCTCTCTCTTCTCTCTCTCTCTCTCTCTCTCTCTCTCTCTCTCTCTATATATATATATATATATATATATATATATATATGTCTTTTTTAGGGTTGCACCCACAGCATTTGGTGGTTCCCAGGCTAGGGGTCCAATCAGAGCTGTAGACACTGGCCTATGCCAGAGCTACAGCAACTCGGGATCCGAGCCATGTCTGCGACCTACACCACAGCTCACAGCAATGCCAGATCCTTGACCCAATGAGCGAGGCCAGGGATTGAACCCAAGTCCTCATGGATGCTATTCCAGTTGGCTAACTGCCGAGCCACAATGGGCATTCCAGAAACTTACTCTTCTAATTTTGTTTGACTTTGGCTAATGTTAAAACTGGTTTGTACTCCCTTAGCATATAAAGAAATGACTCAAACTGGGAAACCTCAACTTATAATTTTAAACTTTTGCAGATATTTCACAGAATTTGGTATTCACATAGCAATAATCGAGAGTTTATTTGATGATATGTATGCTTCCTTCTTCACCACTCACTGACAATCTGCGGAGAAAAGATCCCAAGTTAAAGACAGAACGGGGTTGGAAGAAAAACTGGAAAATGTATGGTAGTTCAGTCATTTTATAGGTTTTTTATTTTTGTCTTTTTTTAAGGGCTGTGCCTGCAGTATCCTGAAATTTCCAGGGTAGGGGTCAAATCAGAGCTGTAGGTGCTGGCCTATGCCACAGCCACAGCAAAGCCAGATCCGAGCTGCATTTGATGTACACAACAGCTCATGGCAATGTCAAATCCTTAATCCATTGAGCAAGGCCAGGGATTGAACTCGCAATCTCATGGATACTAGTCACCATTACCACTGAGCCACAATGGGAACTCCTTATTTTACAATATCCTTGGTGCCAATCAAAATCTTTTCTCAAAACAAACAAACAAACAAAAAAACACCCTGATATCTTCAACAAAGTTTCAACGGAATAATTAAGTTTACTTACTTGTTATCCTGAAGTTTTTGCATCTCAACAGGAGTCATAATATTAAATATCTGTGTGTGGCATTTGGGGCTTCAATAGGGAGTATAATAGGGGGTGTTTTAGGGAGCAGAACACTTTGGGTACATGAATTAAACAGGATTATGATAGACACTTTTGGGAAAAGATTTGAATTTTAATCAGGGGAAATGAGTTGGAGATTTATCTACACAAGTCACTAAACATAGGACCTTGGGCATATCTCTTGTTTTAGCTATCTTGCAATTGTTTAGTTATCCATTGCTAGTAAATCACCTCAAAAATGAGTAGTTTAAGGAGTTCCCATTATGGTGCAATGGGAACGAATCTGGCTAGTATCCATGAGGATGCAGATTCAATGCCTGGCCTCGCTTAGTGGGTTAAGGATCTAGCGTTTTAGTGAGCTGTGGTGTAGGCAGCTGTAGCTCTGATTCCACCCCTAGCCTGGGAACTTCCATATGCTGCAGGTGTGGCCATAAGAAGCAAACAAAGCAAGACAAAACTGAGTAGTTTAAGGCAATGCTTTATTTACTCAAGATTCTGAAATTTGGGCAGGGGATGGTAGAATGGTTTGTCTCTGCTCCACATGGTGTTGGCTTGGGGAGCCAGAGGATTCAAGATGGTGTCACTCACGTGGCTGGGGCCTCCATTGAGGTGGCTGGACAGCTGGGGCATGTCTGGGCTCTCTCTCTTCATAGTCTCTCATCTTCTAGGACCTCTCTCTCTATACAGTCACTCTCTCCAGCAGTGTAGTCAGACTTCTTTATATAAGAATTAGTCTTCAAGAGAGCAAAACCAGAAAATACCAGGTCTCTTGAGGGCTGGGCCTTTATACCTCTGTATTGATCACTCACTTGATGTGGGAGATTTCCAGGAGGTATAACCTTGGGCAAGGCAAATTTCTTCAGTTGAGGCAATCTCCTACAAGTACTGAAGCTGAAGATCTTCTTCCAGCAGAGCTCCCAGCACTAAGGAATAAGTCTGGGTGGCGCATCACAGTGTCACTCCAACTCCAAACAGACCTGTGGTTTCAGTAGGACTCTGCACTCTTGTAACGACTTGACACAGAGGAAGTTGGGGAAAAAATACTCCAACCTCACTCTCCTCCAGACTTCCCATGTCCTGCCAGTGCCCCTCCCCCATGGACCAAATGCAGGGGAGTCACAGGACTTGATGCAGTGTTCATGTGCTTTGGGGGTCACAGAGCAGAATGGAGAAGGGTGAAGAGTGGATCTAGAGGGGCAACAGAAGATATTCAGCAGCAGAAGCTGAGTTGAGGTTTTGAACTTTAAAGACGTTGAATTAAATGATATCCTAGTGTATGCTTTTTATTGGCGTATTAAAGGAGTGTTCTGAACCAGGCTCTGATTCATTCCACTCCTTGCTCATTTGCCTTCATCTGCCTCCTAAGTCTTTTTTTTTTTTTTGTCTTTTCAGGGCCGCAACCGCAGCATATGGAGGTTCCCGGGCTAGGGGTCTAATCGGAGCTGTAGCTGCCGGCCTACACCACAGGTCATGGCAACACCGGATCCTTGACCCACTGAGCAAGGCCAGGGATTGAACCCGCAACCTCATGGTTCCTAGCTGGATTCATTTCCGTTGCGCCACCACGGGAACTCCCTACCTCCTGAGTTTTCAACCTCACTCTTCATTCTACCATTTTTTTGTTTCTTTAAAAATTTTTTCTCATGCTCCCATTTAAATCCTACCTCATTACTTTGGCTTAAAACATGTTTTGGTTCACGAGTTTGGTTTTTTTCCTATGTTTCATTCTTTCATTATTTATTTAGCCCCATCCATTAGCCTGGTAGTGTTCTTCATCCAGCCCCTTCCCAGGAACTTTTCTTTCTCTGTGCCAGCATCGTATTTATCTTGGCTTTTTGATGATGACTGGAAAGTTTCAAGGTACTGAGGTAATGGAGATAAGAGATGATATGAGGGTGGGCACAATGGGTATGGAGGTAAGGCCCACTGCGGTGGATCCCTGAATTCATGGCCTTTATTTATTTATTTATTTATTTCTGTCTTTTTGCCTTTTCTAGGGCCACTCTCTCGACATATGGAAGTTCCCAGGCTAGGGGTCAAATCGGAGCTGTAGCCGCCAACCTGCACCAGAGCCACAGCAACGTGGGATCCGAGCCCCGTCTGCAACCCACACCACAGTTCACAGCAATGCTGGATCCTTAACCCACTGAGCAAGGCCAGGGATTGAACCTGCAACCTCATGGTTCCTAGTCAGATTCGTTAACCACTGAGCCACGACGACGGGAACTCCCTCATGGCCTTTCTTCACATTCATTATTTTCAGCCCACTCACCCGTCCTGTCTACTGTGTTCTGATACAAAAGCCCACTATTTCATCCCAATAATCCTCTCTCCCTTGAAACTCTTTGGCTTCCATACATTTCCCCCCCCACAAATTCACCTCCTCTTTTCTTTCTACCCATTCCTCAATTTCTTTGACAACTTTGGTAGACGCCCCCTCTCCAACCTCTTTGCCTTCAACCATGTTTTGTTCTCCTTTGCCTGATAGTCTTTGTGTTTTTTTTAAATTTTTTATTAAAGTGTAGTTGATTTATAATGTTGTGCCCTGATAGTCTGATATATATTCTCTGTGTACATCTTATTTTATTTTATTGCCTTCAACTATCACTCTTATGTGGATGACTCCCGAATCTGAATCTCTTTCCCCAAACTCTCTTTGGGATTCCATTCCAGAGCGGCTAGTGGGATCAGAACATAGGACTTCTTCCTAAACTGGTACTAAAATATGCTTCCAGATTTCTTTGTAGCCCCTTTTCTCCTTCTCTTGTTTTTTCGTTTTTGACTCTTCCTTGAACTTTTCCTCCGTTCATTTTGGTTCAGTTTTATATCATCCTGGCTTCCTCTGGCCTGTATTCAAGCAAGCAAACAAACAAAATAGACCAACTCCAAATACTCACTCTCCCCCCCACCCCCACTTATACCAAAAGTAAAATACCCCATTTTATACCAAAACCTCTCCCTTTCCCCCTTTGTTTTCATCCTCACAAAATTTCCTTTTCTGGGAATTCAAAGGAAACACTTGGCAAGGAAAAGGCAATCACTATTTCGTTTTCCTTTAAAGTATTTAGCATGCCAAATACAAAATATTTACATTTTAAATGTAAGCCCCTTTGAGGAGCTGTGTGTCTGTGTGGGAGGAGGGGTGACAGTGGAGTGGTTAGAAGTGTGTTCAGAAACCCTAAGGTCTCTAACATAAGAAACTGGAAAAATAGCACACACTCAGCGCTGGGCAAGGTAGGAATAATAATTCACCCACTTCCTTCCCCAAATCTTCTGGAATACCTTTGGGTATTTATCCTGAGAAAGGTGTAAGGGAATGGAAAAGACAGAATGTAAGTAAGAACTAAGAAAAGCTAGACTTTCAAGAAAAGAAAAAAAAAAGTCACTCTTATCCCGGTTTTATATTCTACATTGACAGACTTTTAAAAGCACATTTAAACTACAGATTTCCATGGAAACCAACCAGAGGGATTTTAGAAAGGAGAGGCATTGCTGTACCATTTCTATGCACACTGATGTCTGATTTTCATTGGGCCAGCATTGTTTTCCCTCCAAGGTCTTAGTGTTTATTACAGTAACAATTACCTCAGCAACCATTCCTCCAGGGCAGATTTATTTAAAGGTGCCTAACTTATTCACCCAACTGTTTTCAAAATCATTTAGTCCTTCATGGAGGAAGTTAAAAGACCATCTCTACGCTGCTTTGGTTCTGCACCAGAAGCTTATCTTCAGCAGGACAGTGCCACGAAGGCATGCTTTTTATGTGACGTGCACGTTGCTGTGTACCTTGGCTACAAAACAGGAGTGTGCTTTAAAACCGCCAAGAGCCAGTGGGTGCCATGTGCTGAATTATGTCTTGCAACTTCCGCACGTAAGACGGATGCTTTCTTCCTTCCTTTAACGCTAAGAACAAACAAAATAAAAACAAAAACAAAAAGAAATCCAACAGGCTTCAAAACCGTCCGATCGCCTAGGGAAAGCGCGCCAATCACACAAAGAAAAGGAGGGGGGCTACTGGGATTCAAAATCATCTCCCCGGGACGAACATCTTCCTGGGCCTATCGGAGTTAACTGCGCGCTTGGTCGTAGCCAATAGACACAGCGTTTCTGGTTCAGGTCCGCCCTGAAGACTGATAGACATTTATGTAGCCCAGTGGCATAGTGAGATGCTGAAGAATCAACCAATACATTCGGAAGGTGGGTGGAGTATAGGCCAGGGGGTTGGCGGTGCCGTGTCATGGAGGCTCAGTCTCCGAGCAGCCATTGAAGGGGAAGGAACTGCGGGTGTGTGTATGTGTGTGTGCGCGTGTGAGTGCGCGCGCGAGTGTGTGGACAAGGAGGTGGGGGCAGCCGAGTTAAGAGTCCTAACTCCTTGGACTCCATTTGCTATTCTCTTTTTTCTCCCACACACCTATCTGGTGGTGGTGGGCGTTTAAATTTGCTTTTATTTTCATTCATTTTGAAATCTTTTAAAATTTTAGGGTTGGGGGGTAGTGAGAGGCAGGAAAGGGTAAGGGAGGAGAGTAATAGCAGAAAAGCAGGAGTAGGTCATGGAGATGAAGAAGAGGATTAACCTGGAGTTAAGGGACAGAGCCCCGGAGGAGGTGAGATGACTCAGCCCCCTCCCCTTCCCCACCAGCCCTGTATTCGGAGGATGGGGTTTCGGGGGGTCCGGGTGGGTATGTGGGGAGCAGTAATGAATTAACCCCCATCTGGGGTTAGAGCTGGGGGGAAAGGTTTGATTTTAACTTTTAAATCATTAAAATCTTTTACTTAAAATGGCGAAGGGTTTAAGTTTCTAGGGGCGTTTTTGTGCGTGCTTGGGGGCTTAGCCCCTTTCTCCTCTCTTCGAGTCCGGCGTTTTGGCCTCGTGGGGGCGGGAAGCGGAGTCTTGGGGGCCGCTCCGCCGCTTCGCTCCCCGGGTTCCTCCTTCTTGGGGCCGGCTGCGTGGGCGCGACCCCCCAGTCCCACTCGCTTCTGTCGCAGCCATCGTTGTCTGAGAAGTTAGTTCAACTTTTCTGCAGTACTTCCAACTCTTTTTTTTTTTTTGGAGAGGGGTGCCCTCGGCCTCGAGGCCCCTGGCCGTCCGACGTCCCGCCGGACGCGGGGCTGGGGTCGCTCGCCGGGTCCATAGACTGCCGGCTGCCGGCGGCGCCCACTCCCCCGGGAAGCACCGCGCGCCGACCGCCGCCAGGCGGAATCTGGGTCAGCGGCCAGTTTCTCCGGCCGCGGGCAAGTTTTGGGACTCGTCGTAGTGACTGGAGGTGGGGAGGGGACACGAGGCTTTATCCTCTTCTTCCCCCCCGCGGTGTAACGAAATTCGGCGTGTCGTGTCGTGCTGGCGGCGACTCCGACTTTGATCCCTGGAGACGGTTTCAGAGAACTCAACAAATGGGTCGTAGGAGTTTCGTGTTTTAAAGATGGGTTCGGCGAAACTAAATGATGCGCTCTCGCAGCTGTCGCTTTAGTTAAAGAGACGGGGTTGGGAGGGGCCACGTGAGGCGGGGTCGCGGTCAACTTTTCGGGGTCGGGCGGGAGGCGTTTCCGCCTCCTTTCCGAGGGCGCAGGATCGGCTTCACCCAGCCCTCCCCGCCAGGGGCGGAGGCACTAGGGGAACGCGGGCTGGGAGGCGACCCCTTTTTTCCTTGGGGAGTCCCCGCCCCTTGTGGGGTTTCCCGTCGGTCGGAGCGGCAGGTCCGCGAGAGCGGGGCCGGCGGCCAGCGAGTAACTCGCACTTCTGGTTGCGGAGGAAAACGTCTAAAGCCTTCCTAATTGCGGCCTCTGAAATAAAACCCTAGAATTGCGATAAGAGGGGTATGATTTTTTTCAGCATGAGTGAAGGTGGAGCCTGTGCACAGCAGCATGGAGGATGCGGTGGGTCTGTTGGGTGGGCTATGGCAGCGTGAGCAGCGGGAATCCAAGATCGTTATGAATTTTTTAAAAAGTCTCTGTTTCTCTGAAATTTGGTAGGGGGCAGGGAAGAGGAAAGAGTCACTGCTATCATCCTAGAGATTCCCTTGAGGTTTTTTAGGGCCTACTCTTCAGGAGATTCAGGAAAAGACAAAATCAAAGTTTAAAAACCTGTGCCGCAGGAACACACATTTCACATGCTCCTTTATGTCTTGGGTTGGAACAGTGAATTTCTCTCTCTTCCCCCACTCTTTTACCTGTCCTATCCGTAAGTAATTTCCTTGCCTGTTTTGGGGAGTGCTGAATGTTGACATTTTGCAGCCTCTCCTTCTTCCCCTGTGGTGTAATAACGGTCTCTTCTGTTTGTATGGCCCTTTACAGTTTGCAAAGCACTCTTCATGTTTATTTACTTTCCTCCCTCCTACAAACTTGTGAGTTGCGTGGTATTGTTCTAGAATCCAAAGTAGCAAACGGAGTCCCAGGGCAGTGAAGTTACTTACTCCAGTGGAAGAACTGGTTTTTTTGACACCTAATCCAGTGGCCCCCTCTCCTCCACTCAGCCCCAGCACATACTCTGTGACTGACCCTCGACAATCATTCTTACCCCCTGGGCCTTGGCTTCCTCATCTTTAAATAGATTTTGATGCCTTCTTTGTTTACTGAAATAATTACATCATGTTTAGAGAAAGTGGTATTCTTTCTCGTTAAATTGTCATTAATTTTTAGGTCTCAAAATACCTCAGACATATTTTTGCATTGAGGATGGAGAGCCAGGATTTCCTGCCTCCCTCTTAAGATTCATTCCATTTAGGCCACACCAGAAAGTTTTGTTCTACAACTCTGACCTAGTAGAGGCTCCAGCAGCCTCCTCCCAAGACTGGGGAAAAGTCACAGAAATGCTACCAGGGTGGCAGGGAAAAATAACATTTTTGTTAAGGATGTGTTCTGGGTGATACTGTTTGGCCTCGATATTAGAACAAATAGCATCCGGAAGCTGGGCTGTCTCAGAAGGAGCTTTCTTCCAACCTTTCTTCATGAAGGGTAACAAGGTATTTTTGAGTTGTGACGTTTATCAACCAAAGATAAGGGTGTTTATCTTTCTTCTCTCTGCTGTTTTAGGACTCACTTAAATCCTTTTTCGGTAGCCTGGATATCACCTCACTGCTTAAGTATATGCCCTGGTGTTGAGAGTCCTTTTCACAAGGGTTAGAAACAGGTTTCACATGGGACCTTCTTCAAAGTTTTATTTTTTATTCAATTTAAGATTTTTTATTAGTGATTTGAAGCAGGCATTGAATTTCTTTTGCCTTCCCCCCCCCCCCCCCCCCCGCTTTTTAGAGCTGCTCTCAGGGCATATGGAAGTTCCCAGGCTAGGGGTCGAATTGGAGGCACAGCTGCCAGCCTATGCCACAGGCATGCCAGATGCAAGCTGCATCTGTGACCTACACCACAGCTCACAGGAATGCCTGGTCCTTAACCCATTGAGCGAGCCCAGGGATCAAACCCGCAGCTTCATGGTTCCTAGTCGGATTTGTTTCCACTGCGCCACAATGGGAACACTGGGCATTGAATTTCTTAGTCCGGGTTTCAATTTAAAAGTTTAACTTATAATGATGACTAGACTGTATTTCAGTGTGGGGGGAGAATGAAAAGGATCTATGTAAGGAGACTGGTAGTTTTAACATTCTCATTTCCAGAGTGTTAGGACCCACGTCTTTTGCTAAACAGACTGCAAACTAAAGAATCACTCATATTCTCTCTTACAGGTGACAGAGTTGGTCCTTGATAATTGCCTGTGTGTCAATGGGGAAATTGAGGGCCTGAATGATACTTTTAAAAAACTGGAGTTTCTGAGTATGGCTAATGTGGAACTAAGTTCACTGGCCCGGCTGCCCAGCTTAAATAAACTTCGAAAGGTAAGTTGGCATTAGGCATGAAAGCATCATGATTTTGATGCCAAGGGTGTATATATTTTTTGGCCAAATGAAATGACTATTCTGCCTTTTAATTAGAATGTTTTGGAATTCCCGTCGTGGCACAGTGGTTAATAAATCTGACTAGGAACCATGAGGTTGTGGGTTCGATCCCTGGCCTTGCTCAGTGGGTTAAAAGATCCGGCGTTGTTGGGAGCTGTGGTGTAGGTCGCAGACGCGGCTCGGATCTGGTGTTGCTATGGCTCTGGTGTAGGCCGGTGGCTACAGCTCCGATTAGACCCCTAGCCTGGGAACCCCATATGCCGCAGGAGCAGCCCAAGAAATGGCAAAAAGACAAATAAATAAATAAATAAATAAAAAATCTTCGATGAGGCCTAAACATTATTTGTTTTCTCCCCATGTTGGATATGTAGTTGGAACTTAGTGACAATATAATTTCTGGAGGCTTGGAAGTCCTGGCAGAGAAATGTCCAAATCTTACCTACCTCAATTTGAGTGGAAATAAAATCAAAGATCTCAGTACAGTAGAAGCTCTGGTAAGTGGAACGGTTTGTCTCTGGACTTGCTTTTTTTTGGTTGAATTTTCTGAGATTTGCTTGTGTTTACTGATTCGTATATTTCACTCTTTTGAAACTTTTGAATTTCTTCTGTATTATGATTTAGATTGTTACTACTTTGTTTTTCTTTGGAGTAAAACTTTCAGATACATTTTTTTAAATTTATTTTTTTATTTTTTTGTATAGTGATTTTTATTTTTTTCCATTAAAGATGGTTTACATTGTTCTGTCAGTTTTCTACTGTACAGCAAGGTGACCCAGATATACCTACATGTATACATTCTTTTTTCTCACATTATCATGCTCTATCATAAGTGACCAGACATAGTTTCCAGTGCTACACAGCAGGATCTCATTGCTAATCCATTCCAGAGGTAATAGTCTGCATCTGTTAACCCCAAGCACCCATCCATCCTACTCCCTCCCTCTCCCCAGATACATTTTTAAATCAATGAGAAATTTATTTTATCTTCAAGAGTTGACTATCTTGTTTTGAAATTTCCAGCATTTTGTCAAATTCTATTCCATTTTTTTCCTTCCTGATTTTTTTTTGTCTTTTTAGAGGCGCATCTGTGGCACATGGAGAGTCTCGGACTAGGGGTCTAATCGGAGCTGTAGCCGCCGGCCTACACCACAGCCACGCAAGGCCAGTTCTGAGCTGCGTCTGCAATCTACACCACAGCTCATGGCAACGCCGGATCCTTAACCCACTGAGCAAGGCCAGAGATCAAACCCGAAACCTAGTCAGATTCCTTTCTGCTGCACCATGGTGGGAACTCCCCTTCCTGATAATTATTATTACTATTGGCCATGCCTGGTGCACTTGGAAGTTCTTGGGCCAGGGATTGAACCTGAACTACGGTAGCGACCAGAGTCACTGTAGTGATGCTGGGTCCTTAACCTGCTGTGCCACAAGGCAACTCCTTTCTTGATTGTTTTTTGAGTTATATCATTATTTGCTTCTTTGTTTCCTGGTGTGAGGGAAGGAAAAAGAGATGAAGTGAAACTCTGAAAATTTACTGTTTTTTTTTTTTAAAGCGTGGGAGAAGGTTGAAATTGTTAAAAATAAGCTTGCCTGAATGTTATTGTTGTTGCCTGTTTATGTACAGATCCAGTCAACGAAGTATACTGAGTGCATACTGTAAGTAAGACATTAAGCCAAGTGCTAGAAATACAGCAGTGAACAAAACAAAGTTCCTACTTTTGTGGAGTTTACATGCCAGGGCCTCATTGAGAGAACTGGCTGTGCTTGATGTGATATAACCCTTCACAAAAATCCGAAATCATTCTCTTGATTTCAAGTTATATTGATTTTCTGGTTCATGAATTAAAAAGAAATAACATGACATTTAAAATCTTGAATGTAATTTTTAACTTTTTACTTTGCCAGCAAAATCTTAAAAAGTTGAAAAGTCTTGACTTGTTTAACTGTGAGATCACAAACCTGGAAGATTATAGAGAAAGTATCTTTGAGCTGCTGCAGCAAATCACATACTTAGATGGATTTGACCAGGAGGATAACGAAGCTCCAGACTCAGAAGAAGAGGATGATGAGGGTAATCTTTTTTTTTTTGCCTCAGCATACAGCAGCTGGATGTGGGATCTCAGTTCTCTGACCCCAGGATTGAACCCTGGGCCGTAGTGGTGAAAGCACTGAATCCTAACCACTAGACCACCAGGGAGCTCCCAATCCTTGTTAATATCATAAATGTGTCATAATTTTAGCCTCCACCCTAGCTAGCAAATTAGATTATATCTGGATATTTAGGTGTAGGGGAAAAAAAGATGTTAGTACAACAAGGAAAATTTAAAAACCCAATCATAGACCAAGTCCTGTGTTCATTCATATTTCTTATAGCTTTGGGGAATTTGATGATTATTATAATATTATGCTCCATGAAGTTATTATATTTGTGTAACCACCACCCAGTAAATGTGGCAACTTTTAAAATAGATTTGGGGGAAAAGAAAAATTCATCACAGAATTATCCATAAAAGTCACAAAGTAGAAACAACTCAGATGTCAGTGACTGATGAATGGATAAACAAAATGTAATGTATCCATACAATGGAATGTTGAATATATCAGCCCTAAAAATGAAGTGCTGATACATGTTACAATGTGAGTGAACCTTAAAAACAATTCTGCTAAGTGGAAGAAGCCATACTCAAAAAGCCACATTAATGACACCATTTATATGAAATGTCCCATAGAGACAAATTCATAGAGACAAAATAGATTAATGGTTGCCAGGGCTGGGGGAGAGGAGGATGGTGAGTGACTGCTAATGGATAGGGGTTTTTTTGAGGGGGTCATGGAAATGTTCTAGAGAGGTGAATACATTTTTGGATATATGAGTGACTAATAGATCAGATGGTAGAATAGCTATTGTTAGTAATGGGACACTGTTATCATTGGTTGAAAAGTTCTTATAAGAAGAAATTTTATGGATAAGCTATGTTATAAAATGATGGACAGGCAGGTTTTTGAAGTATTTTTGAAGTAAAACAAACTTTAGTACATGTAATGTTTTGATGAAAATCTATATGTTGGGGAAATTTCAATATTTAGACACCATATATTTCAGACAGTAAATATGGATGTTGTAAAAGGGAAATCTCCAAAATAATCACACGGAGATACTTTCCACCCACTTGCTTAAGAGTTTTAAGGGCCAGGGCAAAAAAGATCAACATACTAGCCAGAGACATTTGTCCAGACATTTGCTTATCTCTTAAAATATTTTAAAGATGGAGATGAAGATGATGAAGATGAAGAGGAAGATGAAGCTGGTCCACCTGAAGGATATGAGGAAGAGGAAGAAGAAGAGGAGGACGAGGATGATGATGAGGATGAAGATGAAGCAGGCTCAGAACTGGGAGAGGGAGAAGAGGAAGTAGGCCTCTCCTACTTAATGAAAGAAGAAATTCAGGTGAATAGACCTTCTTATGTGCATTGAAAATTATTTAGGCATAGGGTTATGTAATATAAAAAGTAAGTTGTGTAGAAATCAGAGTTGTTTCTAATTTGTGGATGTGTGTGTGTGTGTGTGTGTGTGTGTGTGTGTGTCTGCCTGTCTTTTTTCCACTGCCTCCCAGTTCATACGACATCCAGATAATCATGAACCCTGTGATTTTACCTCCCAGTTATCTTTCAGATTCATTCTGCCCTCAGCACCATGGTGTAGTGTACACATTTTACAATGTTTCCACGCCTGTTTCTACATTTATAAAAACGAGATTATACCAATCTCCTAGGGTCAATTTAAGGATTTAACAAAATAATATATGTAAAGAATCTAGTTGCTGGCACGTTGTGGGCACTCATGAAGACTTGCTTTTCCCCTAATTATTTCTTGACTTTACTCTTCTAGTACTTTTCTAAATGGTCTCTCTGAGAACAGCGGTTGCCACTTAGGTGTACCCTCCACAGTGTTTGCCTGCCTAGTCTGCATGCAAATGTGAGCCCATCACTAGCCTACTTGAAACCCTTTAATGTCTCTCTGTTGCCACCAGACATACAAGGCCTTTCATTATCTGGCCTCTGCTTCCTTCTCTAGCTTCATCTCCTTCAATACCAAATCAAATCATACATGAAGCTCTCATTGCCCTTCTCTCTATTCACACATTGTTTATCTAAAATGAGGTTCATGCCTTCTGATGAACTTTCTTTTTTTTTTTTTTTCAGGCAAAGATAAATACCGTAAAGTGTACTGATTTTATGTATAACTCCATGAAATGTTATATATGTACACATGTAACTACCACTCATATTATGCCTTGTGATTCTTTAAAAACTCAACTCTGGAGTTGCCTTATTATTGAAGTTTTCTATACTTTTTTTTTTTTTTTTTTTAGGGCTGGACCTGTGGCATATGGAAGTTCCCAGGTTGGGGGCCTAGGCCACAGCTCATGGCAACACCAGATCCTTAACCCACTGAGTGAGGCCAGGGATCAAACCCACATCCTTATGGATCCTAGTTGGGTTCATTAACCACTGAGCATGAAGGGAACTCCCACCTATACCTTTTAGTAGGTAATCATTCCATACTCTGTTACCTTTGAACTTTGGTTAGGTATCTGTTGCCTGTAGATGCTGTAAAAACTTGTTTATTTGGCCACTTTCTGTTAGATCGCTCCTTCAGGGAAGGGCCATTCATCTTCATATCTCTCAGCATCTAGTACATTGACTGGGACGTAGTAGGTTCACAGGAAATATCAGTTGATTTGAACAAATGATCTTTAGCCCCTGGGAGTTTAAATTATTTTCTCCCCATGTTAAATTATTGAATTTTGTTTTCATACTTCATAATTTAAAGTAATATTTATTATTAAAAAAAAATCTCTTATTTAGACTAGAAATTTTTAGTATTCTTATTTGTTCTAATGAATTTTACATTGGTTAGATAAGAATATCACAGAATAATGATGACTTCTCTCTGATACTGTTTAAAATATGAAACTCCTGGAGTTCCCGTTGTAGCGCAGTGGTTAACGAATCTGACTGGGAACCATGAGGTTGTGGGTTCAATCCCTGACCTTGCTCAGTGGGTTAAGGATCTGGCGTTGCTGTGAGCTGTGGTGTAGGTTGCAGATGTGGCTCGGATCCCGAGTTGCTGTGGCTCTGGTGTAGGCCCGTGGCTACAGCTCCGATTCGACCCCTAGCCTGGGAACCTGCATATGCCGCAAGAGCGGCCCAAAAAAGACAAAAAAAAAAAATTATGAAACTCCTGCAGAAAAAATGGGACTTAAACTTGTTTGGGGCCTTAGTGAGTTAGCAGCTTTAAAAATTTTGAGTATTTAAAGTATTCATGGAGGAAGGCAACCTATTCAGTTTATATCAGCATACAACTTGAGTATTTTTCCCCTAAGGTGTTTTTTTTTTTTTTTGTCTTTTTAGGGCCACACTCAGGCATATGGGGGTTCTCAGGCTAGGGGTCGAATCGGAGCTATAGTGGCCGGCCTACACCACAGCCACCGCAACATGGGATCTGAGCTGCGTCTGCGAACTACACCACAGCTCACGGCCATGCCAGATCCTTAACCCACTGAGCAAGGCCAGGATCAAACCGTGTCCTCATGGATACTAGTCTGGATACTAGTTGTTAACCACTGAGCCACGAAGGGAACTCTCCATTGTTTTAATTTACATAGTTAAATAATGGACTCCTTATTTTGTAATACTTTGACTTTTTATTTTCTTTGCCAATAAGTCCTCTTAAAGTCTAAATAATATTGAGTAATTCAAAAATGATCTTTAGCTAACTACAAATGTTTATATTTATTATTCCGTTGAAAATTGGGAAATACTAATTAAAAATGACATGGTCAAGTATAGAGCAAACATCTCTTAAGATAATACATACAACATTAAGTCAGTGTGGTACCCTGGGACCAGAAGTTTTCAATCATGATGAGATAATTTGGATGATTTTTAAAAAATAAGTCTTGTTTTCAGGAGCTAAGGGCCAGAGAAGCTTCAGAGACAGTAAGATTTTAAAAATAAATTAGAAGGAAATAGAAATAGTATTTGGTTAGCTATTTTTTCAAGTCTTATTCCTTTTTCTTTTTTTAATTAAAAATTTTATTTAATGTTTTTATTTTTTCTGTTATAGTTGTTTTACATTGTTCTGTCGATTTCTGCTGTACAGCAGAGTCACCCAGTTGTACATAATATATACCTTCTTTTTTTCATATTATGTTCCATTATATTCCATTACAAGTGATTGGATATAGTTCCCTGTGCTATAGAGCAGGTTGAGTCTTATTTCTATTTCCACTGCTCTTTAGAGGTAAAGAATTAATATGTATAAAGGACTTTATGTGTAGTATATTCCATTAAAAGTGGGGATGAGTGGAGTTCTCTTGTGGTGCAGTGAGTTAAGGATCTGTGGCTGTCGCTGTAATAGCTTGGGTCACTGTGTGGCGTGGGTGTGGTCCATTGCCCAGGAATGTCCATATGGCATGGCTGTAGCCCCAAAATAAATAAATAAATAAATAAATAATGGAGATGAGGACTTTGGAGGAACTGGAAATTATGATGTCCTCGTATTATTCATACTATACTTGAGGAATATCTCATGTTATTTCCCACTAATTGGGAATAGACCATGATCTTAACAGACTGAGTCTCTGCTCGTCTTATAGATGATATGTATATATATTTAAAAAAAATTTTTTGTCTTTATTTTTTAATTAAATTTTTTTTTGTCTTTTTGCTATTTCTTGGGCCGCTCCCGCGGCATATGGAGGTTCCCAGGCTATGGGTCGAATCAGAGCTGTAGCCCTCAATCTACACCACAGCTCATGGCAATGCCAGATCCTTAACCCACTGAGCTAGGGCAGGGATTGAACCTGCAACCTCATGGTTCCTAGTTGGATTCGTTTCCACTGCGCCACGAAGGGAACTCCCATAAGACATTTTCTAATAATTCTCATCAGTTCCAAAGAAACCATTCTGGTGTACAAGACAAACTGAGGCAAATAGTCTCTGAAAGGTGACTTACTGATTCCAATAAAAAGTATATATATATATATATATATATATATATTTTTTTTTTTGTCTTTTGTCCTTTTAGGGCCGCACCCACGGCATATGGAAGTTCCAAGGCTAGGGGACTAATCAGAGCTGTAGCCACCGGCCTACACAGAGCCACAGCAACTCGGGATCTGAGCTGAGTCTGCAACCTACACCACAGCTCATGGCAATGCCGGATCGTTAACCCACTGAACAAGGGCAGGGACCGAACCCGCAACCTCATGGTTTCTAGTCGGATTCGTTAACCACTGTGCCACTATGGGAACTCCTCTTTATTTTTTTTAAGGGTCACACTTGTCGCATATGGAAGTTCCCAGGCTAGGGATCAAATCAGAGCTACAGCTGCTGGCCTGCACCACAGCCACAGCAACATGGGATCTGAGGGCTTCTGCACGACCTATGCTGCAGCTGGAGGCACTGTTGGATCCTTAACCCACTGAGTGAGGCCAGGGATTAAACCCATATCCTCATGACACGGGTACTTAACCTGCTGAGCTGCAACAGGAACTTCAGCATATTCCCCTTTTTTTTTCCTTTTTTTAGGGCCACACCTTTGGCATATGGAAGTTCCCAGGTTAGGGGTCAAATCAGAGCTGTAGCTGCTGGCCTACTTCACAGCCACAGCAAAACAGGATCCTTAACCCACTGAGTGAGTCCAGGGATCAAACCCGCATCCTCATGGATACTAGCCAGGTTCTTAACCCACTGAGCCACAACAGGGAGTCATATATATGTTTAAAGGGCATGAAAACCTGAGTTGATTAATCACGTTTTGTTTAAAACAAAATCCAGAGAAGTAATTTGCTTTTTTTTTTTCGTCTTTTTAGGGCCACACCTGAGCCATATGGAAGTTCCCAGGCTAGGTAGGGGTTGACTTGGAGCTGTATCCACCAGCCTGCGTCACAGCCACAGCAACTTGGAATCTGAGGTGTGTCTGTGACCTACACCACAGCTCATGGCAATGCTGGATCCCTAACCCACTGAGCAAGGCCAGGGCTTAAACATGCCTCCTCATGGATACTAGTCAGGTTTGCTACCGCTGAGCCACAGCAGAAACTCCTAATATGCTTTTTTGACTTGGACTTTTCTAAATTATTATGAAATAAATGTGATCAGCATTTCAAGTTTTTTGTTTTTTTTTTGTTTTTGTTTTTTTAAGGCCACACCTGGCATATGAAAGTTCCCAGGAGTTGAATCCAAGCTGTGGCTGTGACCTGTGAGCCACTGCAGTCAGATTCTTAATCCAGTGCACAACAGGAACTCCTCCTTGCAGATTGGATGTTTAAAATGTCCTTTTCTTTCTCCTTCTTTTCCTTCCCCTACTCTTCCCTCCTCTCTCTGCTCTCTTCTCTACCCCTTTTCTCTTTCTTTTTTTCCTTCTTTAGTGTAAGCCTGCACATTCTCCTGATTTTTACTGTAGTTTTTTAGCTTATTTGCTATTCCATCTATTGCTTATGTGCCCTGTGGCGTGGATGCCCTGGTATGGAATGTTTAATTGTTTGCACTTATATAAGAATTATTTCTGATGTATTTATCATGTAGTTTATTTACTCCGGGGCTTCAAGCTAAATGCCGGAAAAATAGGTTCTGCTTAGTATTTCTAGACACAAACAGAGCTGTGGATGCTTTGTAAAGGGTGGGTTGTCCCAGTTTTTCCTAACTACCTAGCAGTTCTCTCGTTTTCTTTAGGGCCACACCTGCATCATATGGAAGTTCCATGCTAGGGGTTGAAGGTTGAATTGGAGCTGTAGCTGCCAGCCACAGCTATAGCCACGCTGTATCTGAGCCTCATTAGTGACATACACCACAGCTCACGGCAGTGCCAGATCCTTAACCCACTGAGCGAGGCCAGGGATCAAACCCATGTCTTCATGGATACTAGTTGGATTCGTTAACACAACGGGAACTCCTACCCAGCAGTTCTTGACAGTTGCCAATTAAACTCTTTTTAAGGAAGAATAAACTATTTTTGGGTTGAAGTGGGGGCCCTGGATTGGTTCCATTTTTTCAAACATATGCTAGAAGTTAACAGTTTGGAACACAACGAAACTCAAGGCAATAAAAGTATAAAGGGTCTAAATAACAAAAGGCATTTTCATTGTAGGAGAGTATTCAAGCTGTTATTCTAAATCTATTTTCTCTTTTATATTCAATTTTCTGGTAGCTTATTGATCTATTTTTTTTCCTGAGTCCATAGCAGATGAAAGTTAAAATAGTAACTAATTATAAAAAAGAAGGCATAAAAACTAGGAAAAGATACTACTCAAAGCAGAGGCCAGGGTCATTTTAAAAAGGAGAAAACTAAGTTCTCTGGTGGCCTATGGTTTAAGGAGATGGTGTTGTCACTGCCGTGGCTCAGATCACTGCTGTGGTGCAGGTTCAGTCCCTTACCCGGGAACTTGCACATGCCTATGGGTAGGACCCCCCCCAAAAAGGGAGAAAACCACCTTACATTATAAGGCTTTGAGAGAATTGGCATATACTGATATTAGCATACTACTCATGGTCACAGTGGTGACTTTAAATCTTAGCTATCCAGAATAAGAGTTGTAGATCAAGTTTTATTGTGATTTTTTATTGACATCTGCTATTTTAGATGAGTAGATTTTTAGGTGTAGAAGGAACTTAGAGATCTTTCTATATGAATACTTTTCTTTCATTGATTGGAAAACTGAGGTCCAGAGAGATTAACTGACTTATTCAACACATATAACTGTGTAGAGGCTTAGATTCAGGTAATTCGTTCCTCAATCTATAAAGCAGAAGACTCTGTCTTTGAAGTAGTCAAAAGTTACTCTGACCATTAGCCAGCAGGCACATTGTGTGGCTAGTGGTTATTGCGTTGGACAGCACAGATAGAGAACATTTCTATTGTTGCAGCAAGTTCTCTTGAACAAAGCTAACTCTCTCAAACATAATTTATTTTCATAAGAAACTAGATTTAGTTGGGTTTTTAAAAAAGACCTGTTTAAGTTAGGCAGAGGTTGTCACAACACAGAATGACCATGGTTGTTTTTGCTTTTGTTGGAATGTATTATTATCAAACAGTGAAAAGTCCATGTCATGGCTTATTTATTTATCAAACTGAAAAATTTTTTAATTGAAGTATATTTGATTACCATGTTGTGTTAGTTTCTGGTGTGCAGCACAGTGATTCAGTTATCCATATATATACATGTCCTTTTCCATTATGGTTAATTACAGAATATTAAATATAGTTCTCTGTGCTATGCATTAGGACTTTGTCGTTTATCGGTTTTATATATGTTTGTATCTACTAATCCCAAACTCCTAATTTATCCCTCCCCCACCTCCTTTCCCCTTTGATAACCGGAAGTTTTTCTGTGTCTGAGTCTTTCTGTTTCATCAGTAAATTCATTTGTGTCATATTCAAACTGAACATTTGACTTTCAAGGATGAAGAAGATGATGATGACTACGTTGAAGAAGAAGAAGAAGAGGAGGGTAAGTTACATTAGCCATTCAAAAATCCTAAAATTAAAACTATTATTCATGGATTTTAAAAGAATGAATCTATAATTTAAATTATTACTGATTATTGATTTTGGTAACATATCATAAACTGCGTGAAAGGTAAAAACTTTTTTGTTTCATATTTTTTTGGTAACACTCTTGGCATGTGGAAGCTTCCAGGCAAGGGATCGAACCTGTGCCACAGCGGTGACAATGCCAGATCCTTGACCACTAGACCACCAGGGAAATCCTAGAAAGCTTTTTTTTTCCCTTTGTTTTTAGGCCTGCACTTGTGGCATATGGAGGTGCCCAGGCTAGGGGTTGAATTGAACCAGAGCTGTAGCTGCCAGCCTATGCCACAGCCACAGCAACACCAGATACAAGAGCCACATCTGCGACCTATACCGCAGCTTGTGGCAATGCCTGATTCTTTTTTTTTTTTGCTTTATAGGGCCGCACTTGTGGCATATGGAGGTTCTCAGGCTGGGGTCGAATCGGAGCTACAGCAAAGCTGCATCTGCGGCCTAGACAATAGCTCACTGCAAGGCCAGATCCTCAACTCATTGAGCGAGGCCAGGGTTTGAACCTGCAACCTCATGGTTTCCTAGTTGGATTCGTTTCTGCTGTGCTATGATGGGAAATCCGCAATACCGGATTCTTAACCCACTGAGCAAGGCCAGAGAGGAAACATGCATTGTCATGGATACTAGTCAGGTTCTTAACCTGCTGAGCCACAGCAGGAACCTCCTATAAATCTTTTCTTTTCTTTTTTTTTTTTTTTTTTTGTCTTTTTGCCATTTCTAGGGCTGCTCTCACGGCATATGGAGGTTCCCAGGCTAGGGGTCGAATCTGAGCTGTAGCCACCGGCCTACGCCAGAGCCACAGCAACGCGGGATCCGAGCCGCATCTGCGATCTACACCACAGCTCACGGCAACGCCAGATCCTTAACCCACTGAGCAAGGCCAGGGATCAAACCCGCAACCTCATGGTTCTTAGTTGGATTTGTTAACCACTGCGCCACGACGGGAACTCCTAAAACTTTTCTTAAAGAGGAATTTTCTAAGGGCATTTATTAATTCCATTTTCAAAGAAAAAAACAGCTTATAACATTTATTTTCAAAACAGGAATAAAGAGATAATGAAAAAATGAACTCAATTTATTATTTTTTAAGGGCCTTTCATTTTGGAGAGGTTGATGTCTTACTTTTTTTAAAATTTTTTTATTTTTTTGCTTTTTAGGGCCACACCTGCAGCATGTAGAGGTTCCCAGGCTAGGGGTCAAATCTGGAGCTGTAGCTGCTGGCCTATACCATAGCCATAGCAACGCAGGATCCGAGCTGTGTCTGCGACCTATATGAGAGCTCAGGACAATGCCAAATCACCGACCCACTGAGCGAGGCCAGTGATTGAACCCACGTCCTCATGGATACTAGTCAGATTCGTTTCTGCTGAGCCACGATGGGAACTCCTCCTTTTTTTTTTTTTTTTTTTTAATTTTTTTAATCCTCTTTTTAGATTTGCTCTCTGGTTCTCTTTACCTAGGTCTTTCAAAAAAAAAAAATTCCCTTTTAATTCCGTTAATGTCAAGCCCTTAATTTCTTGTTCTGTACTTCATGATTTGGCCACAAGGGTGCATAGCAAGCTGTCATTATTTATAGATATCTAAGTCCGATAAGGCTGTTTCAATACTGACATTGAAAGTAATGCAGAGAGGAAACTTCACCTATAATTTTCTTATGCCATTAACTTTTCACTAAAATTCAATACTTTGGAGCTTAACAAATATTTTTTAAAATTAAGTATTTTACAATTTCCTTTTACTCATTTTTTAAAATTAAGTATTTTACAATTTCCTTTTACTCTTTCAGAAGAAGAAGGTCTTCGAGGGGAAAAGAGGAAACGAGATGCTGAAGATGATGGAGAGGAAGAAGATGACTAGATTATCCTAAGACAAGATTCCCTAACGTTCCTGGGTGTGCAAAAGAGTGATCACATCTTCTTTGTTTCTTCATGTACCATAGCTATCCTTACAGAAGATAACGTGTAACTTTTTATAGGAAAAGTGTGGTTTTACTATTTTTGCCTTATCATTCCAAATAAGATTAACTAGTCTGTTAATGATCATATTGTAAGTAGAGAAATCTTCATTGACCCCATTGTGAAATTCCCTAGCAATTTATTTAGAATCTTAACTTTTCTAATTAAAGCTCACTGTATTAGCCAATTTTAGCATAATTAAAACATGATCGCTTTTACACAGTGTAGTATGGTGCATTTCATTCATAAGGTTTTAAAGTTATTTATAAATTAACCGAAATCACAGTTGGCTGGAATCTGGAATGAAAATAGTCTCTTGAATGATAGCTTGGTTATTTTATTAGAGGTGACCCAGAGATCTTGTAGTTTGAAGGCAATGACTTTTGGCTGAGGGTGTTTGAGGTTGCTTTTTCTCACATGAATGGTTTGGAAAGTAGGAGCAGAATAGTAAAGGTTCTATTCAAGAATATAGTTCATGGCTTTTATGGAGGTTTCTGAAACCTTTTAAAGCCATGTGACTAATAAGATTTTAGTTTTGAAGAAAAAATTGCTTATACTGAGGTCGGAGACATGTAGATGTGAGACCTCTCCTGAAGCTGAAGATCATGACATGCCAACAGTTGTGTATCTTGTTTTAAGTGTGCATTCTTTGTTTTCCTCTCAGTGATCACCTCCCTTCCTTGTTTCATGTCCTTCTTAAAAAAGAGTTGGGAAACTTAGAGATACCCAGGACAACTTTGTCTTATACCTCAGCCACCTTTCCAACCTGTCTCAGTTTTAAACAAGCTAAGTGAAAGAAATTGAGTATTTTCTCAGATACAAATATTACAAGTACAGTTTTATGCAATGGACTGCTTACTATAAATCTTGGTTGGCAAGATGTATAGACTGTATTAGAAGGATGAAGAAAGAAAAGAAACAGAAGAGCCTCTTGGAAGCAGCATTAGTGTTCCTCAAAAGTCAGAACAATTGCCTGTTGATAATGAATGAGACATTCAAATCAGAGTAGCTTCCCAAATGATTTAGATACCACTCTGTTTCTAATCTTTCTGAGTAGCCCCTTTAATTATTCTTCCTATAGTTTTAAAGCATTACCAAGTATAGCATTTAATTGGAACTTACTGGATATTTGGAAAGATGTTTGAAACTAAATATTAAAATTTCAATTTGTTTTCAAGTGGATGTCCATTAAAAATAGAAAAATATCTGGGATTAAGTGTGAGTGTGTGTTTTCTTACATGGCTACTAAATATAATATTGTATGAGTAGACAAGTACATCTCCCTTTTTTTGTTGTTGTGGAGGCTCCATGTTCAAGGCAGTTACTTTTTACATCTCGGCTATCAAATTTTTTCTCCCTTCATTTTGAATATTTGTAAGTTTTTTTAAAAGTTAGTATCAAATTAATTGAAGTTGCACTTCCAGACTTGGATGTGTTTATATTACTGAGTATGGTATTGCTTCTCTTTTTTAGTTTGAAATGTATGACTTGGAGTTTTAAAGTGAAAAATGACAAAGTTATTTGTGGATAAACTAAAAAGGTTGCTTAACTGAAAGCTGTTGGTATAAGTTTAATGTGGGGGTTAGAATCTCCAAAAGGCTAACATTTTACTCTTTCAAAACAATTATAATGCCCTGTTTTAGTCCCTAAAAATTCTCATTGCAGAATATGCCCGCTTATAAAATTCTTATTTTGAAAATTAAATCTATATGTTGACTTCCTTATCAATCATCTTGTTGTGCAATCAAAATTAGAGTTCTTTGATTTGAAAACAACACTTAGAGCCTCCAAATAACTTTAAGATTTGTTTAGCTTTGTGGGTGGTATTTTCATGCGAATAAGTAAGGGTGGGTTTTATATCTTATAGAAGTTTTTGGTCCTATTTTAATGCTCTTTGTATGGCAGTATGTATATAGTGTGCTAAATTCCTCAAAGCTCTCCTTAAAAACTTTGAAGTTAATACTTTTGTGCAACTGTGTTTTGAATAAAGCCATGACAGTGTTAAAACAAACAAAAAAATGCAGTACTTCTGACTATTCTTTTATTGTTTCTGACTGTACTGTTTTTTTTTTTTTTCTGTGACTGCTGTTAACTTAAAGTTTTGAAACCGAATTGCTTCAAATAAATTGAAGATTTGTTGTTAATGCTTAGTTTCACTGTATGACATTCATTTTTTGAACATCACCATTGGGGACTTTGAAGGGTTTTTTTAAAAACTGAGAATCAGCCTGAAAGTTAACATTCAACACTTGGATATGATATGAGGTATTACAATGTAATAGTGTGACTAATCTCCCTTATTAGCTTTTCCCAAGGAGCAGAAAAAAATTAATTTTCCTTTTTTTTCTTCTTTTTAGGGCTGCACCCAAGGCATATGGAGTTTCCTAGGCTAGGGGCCAAATTGGAGCTACAGCTGCCAGCCTACACCACATGCACAGCAACGCAGGATCCCTAACCCACCGAGGGAGGCCAGGGATCAAACTCACAAACTCACGGTTCCTAGTCTGATTTGTTTCTGCTGTGTCACCATGGGAATTATGATAAGTGATTGTTAAAATGTTTCATTTGTAGATAATTCTGGAATCTATAAAGTTAAGGTGTAAGTATATAATGTTAAATAATGTTTTCATGATTGCTTCACAGTTTAATATTGAAAGGGCGAGTGCCCATCATGGCACAGCAGAAATGAATCTGACTAGGAGCCATGAGGTTTTGGGTTCGATCCCTGGCCTCACTCTGGTGTTGCCATGAGCTGTTGTGTAGGTCGCAGATGTGGCTTGAATCTGGTGTTGCTGTGGCTTTTTTCTTTTTTTCTTTTTAGGGCTGCACCCGAGGCATATGGAGGTTCCTAGGCTAGGGGTCGAATTGGAGCTACAGCTGTGGGCCTACACCAGAGCCACAGCAATGCATGATCCAAGCTGTGTCTGCGACCTACACCAGGGTTCACGCTGGATCCTTAATCCGCTGAACGAAGCCAGGGATCAAACCTGAAACCTAGTCGGATTCATTTCCTCTGTGCCACAATGGGGATTCCCTTTGGTGTATATTTTAAATCGAGGCTTTGGAATGTGACGTTTAGTCTTCCCATTGCTGAAAACTTCTCTTCTGCTGTTCCTAGTCGTGGATGCAATGATATTTTGCAGCTGTTGCTTAATAATACATTCTACTACTGCATTCCTTTTTCATGTACTAATCAGCCTAAGATTTGAGAACCTGGATTGGGAAATTTGGCCTGAGGCAACTACTTGGGTTAACTACTAGTCTACAGAATAGCCCTAACTTGAAGGAGAACAGGTTTTACAACAAAATGGAAATTAGAAAGTGATTTCCAGGAGAATCTTTAAAATGGCTTTATATACTGGTAACATACTTTTATACAAATCTAGTTTGGGGGGGGGGGTGGTAAGACCCTGAAGCAGGTTATCGTCTAACAGCAGATTCTGTAAGAAAGTGCCAGAGGCAAGTATGACTCAATTTTTTGAATATTTACAAATAATTTAAATTTTTATTAAAGCATCATTCTCAGACTGCACCATCTTGTAGATGAAGAAGGCCATGATCTGTGCCCTCCACTTTAGCTGTAACTTTTCCTGGATAGACTCACTCCAAAGCCCCAGAATTAACTCAGAGAGGATATCCGCTTTCTCCACTCAGGCATTTTCTCCCAGAGTCCTCTTCTCGGCATCAAGAAGCCACTAACAGTGCTCAGTGGAGAGCTCAGTGTCATTTTTATAGACAGCTGTGTCTGAGGAACACTGGTTTGTAGAAGAATCTGCAAGTGTTGTGGGAGGAACTGCAGTTGGAACAGCTATATTTCTTAAGAACCAATGACAGCAGCAGCAGAGAAAAGCTAGCGTCTGCAAGAGAAGCAGCAATTACCATCACACTGCAACTCTAGCAGAGAAGCTCATGCAGGTTCAGAGCTTTCAGTTTTGTGCACACTCCAGTTTTCTGGGAATAATTCAGAGTTAAGAACAAATTCATTTCTGCACTAAGGATTTATTATTGCAGGAAACGAGTGATATCTTCCTGAGTAGAATTCTAGGTGAGACGTTCCCACCGTGTGCAGTGGGTTAAGAATCCAACAGCAGCAGAAGCCCAGGTTGCTGCAGAGCTGAGGATTTGTTTCCCCAGCCCTATGCAGTGGATTAAAGGATCCCAAGTTGCAAGGTATAGGTTGTACCTGTGGCTTGGATTCAATCCTTGGCCCAGGAACTTCTGTATGCTGTGGATGTGGCCATAAAATTAAAAAAAAAAAAAAAAATTCCAGGTGAGGGGTCTTATTTTAACTAAGCTATCTATGGGATATGAGAAGGGAAATTTCCTCTTTAAGTTGCCTTTTACATATTTGGCATTTTATCCCTATGCAGTACTGCTTGATTCCCCAATGCCAAGCTTCCTGGGCTGTAGGAGTCAGTTCATGATGGATCAGAACCGTGGAACTCAGCCCCATCCATCTTGCCTTTACTCCATCCTTTTCTCATTTCAAGGATTCCAGCTTTAAGGCTGAGTGTCTCTAAGGCCTTGTTTCCCGTCATGCTCTTCTGAGGTGAATCAACCAAATCTTATCTGTACTTCAGACTTTTTTTTTTAAGGGCCGCACCGCGGCATATGGAGGTTTCCAAGGCTAGGGGTCGAATCAGAGTTGTAGTGGCAGGCCTACGCCACAGCCACTCCAGATCCAGGCCCCATTTGCGACCTGCACCACAGTTCACAGCAAGGCAGGATCCTGAGCCCACTGAGTGAGGGCAGGGATACAACTGGGCTCCTCATGGATCCAAGTTGCGTTCCTTAACTGGATGCGTCAACCGCTGAGCCACGATGGGAACTCCTATACTTAAAACTCTTGATAGCAGCCTTGAATAAATACAGCGGGAGATTTTACTTAAATACTTAAAATGAAATAAAGTTCTCTTTTAGAATAAGTCTTTGAGGTATCTGTCCTAGTCCTATGCAACACTTGCTTCTTTAAATTTTTACCTTAATTTCCCTCATCCTCAACCACTCTTTCTACGGGACTGTTTTTACAACAAGGCGCCCTCCAGCGACTTCTGGAGTCTCAAGCAGTAGCAATTGTACCTGAGTGTGTTGGGGACAGCGCAACTGGACTTGAAATTACAGAAATAACACTCTAGTTACGGAGCGTGCCCTTAATCTGATTAGCGGAACACACCGCATAAAGTTCTGATTACACCAGATTCTCAGGTTCAAGAGCGGAGCTGAAAAGCCGGGAAATTGAAAAGAGGTCAGAACACGGGAGGAACCGGGGCTACCCGAACAGCTCGGCAAGGGCGCTTTCCCGAACGCCTCCGATTGGGCCAGAAATGCCGCATCCAGATCACGTGGCCCCTCCTCGCCTCTAGATAAACCCGAGCCCGTGCGCGCTCTCAGCTTCAAGTTAGCGAGCTGCGCATGCGCGGGGTGTGGCGCCAAAGGTCTCAGTGACCGGTTTCCTTTTCCTCCTCCTGCGTCTGCTCGCGGATATGGACCGAAATTCGCGGGTCTGTCCCTTGGGACCTTACTTTTCTTCAGTTACTTACGTTTTACAGCCTTCGCTTTACGGTTTACGGAGCTTCTAATTTTCAAATATTGAATGATTTTTAGCCCCACATTTACGAGTATCGCCCTATTTAACGACTATAAACTGAGGTGTGTTATGTACATTTTCAACATCTCTTAAGGCGGAAATGCGATTGGAGGCCACTTTGCCTCTCTCTTGTTTGTGCCATTCTGACCCAAGTGTGCACTTTGTTGACCTTTGTTAGGTAACCTCTGCTTCTTGTCCCTAGGAACTAGCCTGGTCTGCTGTTCTATTCCAGTTTTTCCTATCTTAAAGCAGGAAATCTGGATTGATCTGAGCCTTAATAGTTCAGTCAAGTCGGTACCTAAAGACAATCAGATCTGCAAAATATTAGAGCACCCAACTAACCAGAGGGAAATCACTGAAAAATGACTAGAAGCCCACTTGTAAAATGATAAGGATATGCAACGTGTGTGGGATCTTTTCCTTCTGACTCCTAGAAGGAAAGAATAGTTCTAATGGGGACGTTTCATGGTCAGCTTACAGGCTTAGGACTTTTGGTTGGGACAACTGAAGTGTAGTTTGTTTGGAGTGTCTCAAACTATTGAAGAAAAACTGTCATCAAATTATACTTTTTATTGAGGGAGTTTCCGTCGTGGCTCAGTGGTTAACGAATCTGACTAGGAACCATGAAGTTGCGGGTTGGACCCCTGGCCTTGCTCAGTGGGTTAAGGATCTGGCGTTGCCATGAGCTGTGGTGTAGGTTGCAGACGCGGCTCGGATCCCGAGTTGCTGTGGCTCTGGGTAGGCTGTGGCTACAGCTCTGATTAGTCCCCTAGGCTTGGAACTTCCATATGCCGTGGGTGGGGCCCTAAAAGGACAAAAGACAAAAAAACAAAACAAAACAAAAAATATATATATATACTTTTTATTGGAATCAGTAAGTCACCTTTCAGAGACTATTTGCTTCAGTTTGTCTTGTACACCAGAATGGTTTCTTTGGAGCTGTGGAAGGTGAAGGCAATTGAATTCTTGTGTACACAATTTTTATAAAACTGTTAAAGAGTGGGTTCATGTTTCTATAGAATTAGCAACTATAAATCTTCAACTTTAGTAAAACTAATACCAATGGTTTTTGAGACATTTTAAATGGCTTTTACAAAACAGCCACAAAATTGGGTAAAACAAAGGCCATCTTTGTTTAAAATAAGAATGAGCACATACTCGAGTTTTTAGAAGCCAAGATTTTGTGTTGTCAGGTAACAGCATTCCTCAGAAAGGGATTTTCCTTTTGTCAGAAGTAAATATTTAGGCTTAAAGTTTTTTTTAATTTTTTTTCTCCTTATGCTGAGGGATTGTGTGTATTTTCAGCATTGTTTTGTCACAGTACTCAAAAATAATTATTAACAGAGGAGGTTGATAGTGAGTTTGTTTTTTACAACCCGTAGGACATTAAGAAGCTACCCGCTGGGAAAGGGGTTATTGCCATCTGGTCTATGTTATGAGTCCAAATCATTACACTGATTCTGTAATACGCTTTTTTCTTTTTGTGTCATCTGTTTTCCCTTCCACCACTGTTTTATATCAGCCTTCAGGTTGCTTTTGGAGTTCAGGGACAAATAAGAGGTCATATAATATAGGTCATTGCATAATGATGTAATATGAATTCTGTAGTCTGTCTCTAAGGCTCTGTCCCTGATAAAATATAGTGTGCTGTGTTGGTTATGAAGCATTCACTCTATATTAGATATTATTATTTTTAGTTCACATGACCATATGTAAATTTACTTCCTTTCAGGTTTTTATGTGTTCAATGTCTATAAGCCACAACTAACAGATAAAGAAGTGAAGAGGTTCTGTACAAATCCTTTTTAAGGCAAGGGGGCATAAGACATAGAAGAATGTTCATTTAACAAAATTTTAAATATCCTTGTTTAAGGCAGCTAAGTGCTAGGAGAACAAAGCTGAGTAATATATAACCCTGTCCCTTGAAGAACCCAGTCTAAACCCATGATTGTGAACCAAGAAAGAAACGATGGAATGTGGAGAAGTGGCTGAGCTGACAGCTTGTGCCCAGGAAGTTCAAAGGATGCCAGAACTTTGATTTGTTCACTTCAGTGAAGGTCTCATCTTCCACTTAGCAGGGCTTAATTTTGTCAATGCAAATTCGATCAGTTTGTGAGGGACAGACTTGTGCCATGAAAACTCACAAGAGGCTAATGTCTAAGCCATTGCTTTGTAAGGAGATTGTGTAATTACACTGATTGCAGTATTCTCGTTCAATAGAAAAATGTAGTACTATCTACAATGTGAGCCACAGATGTAAAATTTTTATGGCCATATTAAAAAAAATAAAAAGAAACAGGAAAAATTAATTTTAACAGCATATTTCATTTAATTCAATATATCCAAAATGTTATAATTTCAACAGGTAAGCAATATAAAATTGTTACCGAGATATTTTACTTTTTTTTTCATGCAGAGTGTTCAAAATCTGGAGTGGATTTTATACTTACAGCACATATCAGTTTGGAGTAGCTACATTTCAAGTACTTGTGTGGCTAGGTGAAGGTCTAGGATATGCCTTTCCTAGAAGAAGTCAACTGGGAGGCCAAGTTAATAATCAGAAGACTCTGGTGAGCATGGAATCAGAACCTACCCTGATCCAGTATTCATTGTATTTAGCATGTCTTGTGTTAGCAATAATAGACTGATACTGCCATATTCTTCTTCTTCTTTTTTTTTTTTTTTGCCTCTTCTAGGGCCACATCCGCAGCATGTGGAGGTTCCCAGGCTAGGGGTCAATCGGAGCTGTAGCTGCCAGCCTACGCCAGAGCCACAGCAATGCTGAATCCTTAACCCACTGAGCGGTGCCAGGGATTGAACCTGAAACCTCACAGTTCCTCGTCGGATTCGTTAACCACTGCACCGCGATGGGAACTCCTGCCATGTTTTTTTGATTCTATATAGACCACTCTTTTTCCAACATATTTTATTCAAAGAAAAAAAAAATTAAAAAAACCCCAAAAAAACAAAAAAAGAAAAACCCCATATTTTATTCAGATTTAATTAAAAAAAATTTTTTTTGTATTTAGTCATGTTTGAATGCAGATTGGTGATACATAATCAGTCAGTATTTGATTTGTGTGTTGCTAATGTCTTCACCCAAGCAGTTACTTTCTTTCATAGGGTTAATACTTTCTACATCTGGCTAATTTCATCCATGATGCATTTTTTAACAAATAAATATATATTTATTATAAATGTATTTTAAGAATGTAAATTACAACCATATTACCAACAATTTGGAAAATAGAAAAAAACATAGTATTTGCTACAATACCATAATTGCTTATTACAGTGCCTTTTTTTTTTGCTTTTTAGGGCCGCATGTGCTGCACATGGAAGTTGCCAGGCTAGGGGTCGAATTAGAGCTGTAGCTTCTGGCCATAGCCACAGTCACAGCAACACTGGATCCAAGCTGCATCTGTGGACATCACAGTTCATGGCAACACTGGATCTTTAACCCACTGAGGGAGGTCAGGGATTGAACCTGCGTCCTCATGGATACTAGTCAGCTTCATTACCCCATTGGGAATACCTACAGTGCATATTTTTTATTTAGTTGAACTCATAGACTATAAGTTTATATTCTGTTTGTTTTTTTCCTTCATGTAATAATATATAAAAATATTTTCCCACATTATTAAAATTTCAAATGAAATGATATTTCTTTTTTTTTGGTCTTTTTTTAGGGCCACACCTTCGGCATATGGAGGTTCCCAGTCGACCACAGCAACTCGAGATCTGAGCTTACTCTGTGACCTACACCACAGCTCATGGCAACGCCAGGTCCTTAACCCACTGAGAGAGGCCAGGGATCAAACCTGAGTCCTCTTGGATACTAGTCAGGTTTGTTAATCACTGAGCCATGAAGGGAACTCCAAACTGATATTTCAAAGCAATGAAATAGAATTTTAATCTATGGGTAGAGCATAATAGATCTTTTTTATTATTTTTTTTCTTTTTAGGGCCGCACTTGCGGCACATGGACGTTCCCAGGCTAGGAGTCTAATCAGAACTAAAGCTGCTGGCTTACACCACAGCCCCAGCAACTTGGGATCCGAGCCATATCTGCAACCCACACCACAGCTCGTGGTAATGCCAGATCCTTAACCCACTGAGCAGGGCCAGGGATCAAACCCTCAACCTTGTGGCTCCTAGTCAGGTTCGTTAACCACTGAGCCACGAAGGGAACTCCAGATCCAATGTTTTTGTATGTTTATTTCTGTCTTTCTCTCTCTCTCTCTTTTTGATATAAATAACATTCTAGTGAACAGCTTGACATTATGATTGTGTCCCCATATGTTAGGATTGGTCCTTAGAATAAGTCCCCAAAAGTGGAATTTCTAGGTTAAAGGTTATTAATATTTTTATGACTCTCAATAGCCAAATTGTTTTCCAAAAGAATTTTACCAAACTATCATTGATGATGATGATAACAGTTTCACTTCGTCTGTCCTTGTAATGGTTATTATCTTTCTTAAAACATTTACTTAATAGGCTTATCCATTTATTCCTTAAATATTTATCGAACACTTACTCTGTTTCAGGCAATGTTCTAAGCACTCATGACATAACAGTGAATAAAACAGACAAAAATTTCTGCCTTCATAGATCCTCCTGGGTGAAACAATCAACTAGATAAATAAGTAAAATGGATGTGCTAAACAAAAAAATAAAGCAGGAAGAGGAATATGAAGTGTCATTGGGATGAGCATTTTAGAATGGCTAGTAAAGGTCTCATTGAATAAATATCAAAATTTTGAAAAATGTTTTAAATTTAAATAACAAACCTACAGAAAACTTGCAACCATAGTAGCAAAATCTTTTTTCCCTGAACTATTTGAGATTCTGTTACTTACCCATATACTGTCCCACCACCCCAAATACTTTAGGGTGTCTTTCCTATAAATAAAGACATTCTTTTACAAAACCAAAATGTAACCATCAAAATAAGGTTATTAATATTGATGCATTAATACTGTCTTATCTTCATACCCCAAATATTGTCAGTTGTCTCAATAATGTCCTTCATAGCAAAAAGATTCAACTCTGCATCATGTGTTGTTGCATTTTGTTATCTTGTCTCTTTAGTCTCCTTCAGTTTGAAACAGTTTTTCAGTGTTTCACCTTTTATGACCTTGACATTGTTGAAAATTCCAGGCCATTTATTCTGTAGAATATCCCTTAATTTAGATTTGTCTGCTGTTTCCTTATGATTAGACTTAAGGTTATGCATTTTTTGGCAGCAGTATCACAGAAGCGATGATGTATTCTTGTTGCATTTTATCTGATGGCACATAATTCCTGTTTGGCCCATTACTGATAATGTTTACTTTGATGACCTGATTTAGATGGTATCTTCCAAGCTTCTCCACTTTAAAGTTAGTCTTCTTCTCTTTGTATTTTGTGGGGAGATACCTGATCACATTTCTCATCAAACTTTCAGTTTATCTGTTTATATCTTTTTTTTTTTTTTTTTGGCCGTACCTGTGGCATATGGAGGTTCCCAGGCTATGGGTTGTTTGAATAGGCGCTATAGCAGCTGCTGGCCTATGCCACAGCCACAGCAACTCGGGATCCGAGCCGTGTCTTCGACCTACACCACAGTTCACAGCAACACCAGATCCTTAACCCACTGATCGAGGCCTGGGATCGAACCCCCAAACTCATGGTTCCTTGTCGGATTCCTTAACCACTGAGGCATGACAGGAACTCCCATGGTTTCCCATTTTAGTCAGCAAGTTAGTACCATTATTTTGGTGTTCAAATTCTTCTCTGATTTTCCCATTGGAACACTTTCAAACTAAGCTTCTGTGTCTTTTTGACATGCCCCTATCATTCTTTGAACACTTTCTTGCTTTCTGGCATACCAAGATGTTCCAGGCTTATCTTGTACTTTCTTATCTCAACCCTGAAATCAGGCATTTCTCCAAGGAGCCCTGTGCTAGGTATGCTCATTGCTATTGATATGTTGCTCCTTCCAGGCACTCTCAATGGACAGAGAATATTTGTGTATGTGTATGTACATATTTACATATATATGTATGAAACAACATACACATATATTTATTTATATCTATAATTATATTGAAAACCATGAGTTCAATCCAATTTGAGTCCAACACCTCAGTTTGATTCTCGTTTTGTCCCTTTCCATCTTTGTACCTGTATACTCCGACAATGAGAAGCTAGCTGTTTTTATCCTCAGTGGTTTCACTTATTTAATCAAACCCTCTGTGTGTAATTAATCTCATCCTCTGCCACCTCCCCTTTTGCTGCCTTGATGCCCTTCTGACCAAATCTGACCTCCACCACTCCATGTAAGCACGTCTTCACCCTGCTCAGGTCTGACATCCCTTGCCAGGCCATCCCTCTGCATGGGTGCCCTCCTTGTCCTGCTTGGCTCTGACACACCACTCTGGGCCAGAGTACTTTGTTCAGCCCCACTGAATGTCTTTAAGACTGAATTGTCAGGAAAGGAAGGAAAGAGGAGGAGGAAAAATAAAGACAAATTTTTAGTAAAGATCCAAAGGAAATTAGAAAGCTATTTGATATCTTGGTAAGAGTGTTGAGATAAGGAATCACAAGTGCAAAGACTCTGTGGTAGGAGCATGGCTGGCGTGGTGGAGGGACATCAGAGCCATGTGGCTAGAACAACATAAGCAAGAGGGGCAGCAATATTAGATGACGCATGGAGATAAGGGGTGAAGTAGGGTCAGAAGGGGATAGATTATGTAGGGCTTGGTAAGGTCTTTGGATTTTACTCTTAATGAAAATGGACAACTATTAGCTGAGCAAAGGAATGAGAGCATCTGCCTTAGGTTTTAACAGGTTTACTTTGGCTACTGTTCTGAGAATAGAGGATGTGAGACAAGAACAGAAGCCAGGACAACAGTTAGGATATTATTGCAATAGTACAGTTGAAAGGTGATGGTGGCTTGGATCCTGGTGGCTGTAGGGAAGTGAATTGACTTTTTTTTTCCCCTTCTTTTTAGGGCTGCACTTGCAGCACATGGAAGTTCCTAGGCTAGGGGTCGAATCAGAGCTGCAGCTGATAGCCTGTGGCACAGCTGCAGTAATGCCAGATCCAAGCCACGTCTGTGACCTACACCACAGTTCACGGCAACACTGGATACTTAACCCACTAAGCAAGGCCAGGGACCAGACCTATATCTTCATAGATGCTAGTTGGGTTCTTAACCCGCTGAGTCACAACAGGAATTCCCGTGAATTGAATTTTGGGTGTATTTTGGGTGTGGGGCTGCCAGAAATTGCAGACTGAGGAGATGGGAATATGAGAGAGAGGAGTCAGGATGGTACCAAGATTTTTGGCCTGAGTAACAGGAAGAATGGAGTTGCCATCGACTGAGAAGGAGAAGGCAGCAAGAGGAGCTGGTCTGGGAAAGAGAGGTTGTATCAGTAGTATAGAATGAGATGTATTTGCATTAAGTTTGAGTCTGTTGTTGAAAATCCAAGTAGAGATGGTAAATAGGTAGCTGGGTATTCCAGTCTGAATTGCAGATACAAATTTTGGGAATCATTGATAAACAGATGCTATTTAAAGCATATTAAATGGATAAGTCTAAGTACTTGAATTCTTAGCATACTTCAACATACAGAGATGTGGAGATGATAAGCAAAAGAGACTGAGAAGCAATCAGAAAATAGGAGGGAAAGTGGGTTAAAATGGCACCTTGTTATTGTTCTCTCTCTCTCTCTCTCTTTTTTTTCCATAGGCAAGAAATAGATTTATGAAGATAGGACGCTTGTGAGAGATGCAAGCGGGCAGGCAAGGGGGCTCTGCCTGTTATTGCTTTCATTTGCACTTCTTTCATTACTGTTGTACATTCCTTTGTAGATTTTTTATAACCGTTATCAATAGGGCTTTTTTGATCTGATTTTAAAAATCCATTGTATTAATTTTTTAAATACAATATGGCTTTTTAACCCTTTGTCATACTATATGAAAATATTCCTTCTGTTTTTTGTCTTTTTTTGTCTATGACTGTTTAAAATATTTATGTGGTAAATAGTAAATTGATTAGTTTTTTTTTTTTTCTTTCATTTTAAAGCTGCACCTGTGGCACATTGAAGTTCCCAGGCTAGGAGTCCAATTGGAGCTGCAGCTGCCAGCCTATGCCACAGCCATGGCAATGCCAGATCTGAGTCGCAGTTCAGGGCAACACTGGATCCTTAACCCACTGAGTGAGGCCAAGGATTGAACTTGAAACCTCATGGATAGTAGTTGGGTTCACAGCCTGCTGAGCCACAACGGGAACTCCCTTGATTAGCATTTTTATTTGTGATTTATCTTCTTCTTGGGAAGCCTGGAAATTTGTCTCATCCTCTTGAGATCTGAGGATCATTTAACTCTATTCTAGCTTTTCATTGTCTTGATTTATTTTTATTGATCTTTTTTTGTTGTTTTTGATCTTATTTTATTGACCGTCTAGAATTAGTTCTAGTGCATAATGTGAGGTCAGGGTTTAAACCCATTTCCTCAAGCAAAGGACTAAGTAAATCAGCAGCAAACATTATTTAGTTCACACAGGAATTCATAGTTAGAAAGGTGATCAGGGTACATGGGGCCTTGTGCTCACCATCCGGGAGAGTGGTATACTTGCTTGAGTACCAGGTGCGTTGTGGTCAAACATGGGAATGGCCTGAGAGTGGAGCTGGATTTGGGTGTCAAATAGCCTGAGCTTGGGTGCTAGCTCTTTAGAGAGGTGCTGCAAACACTCTTGGAGACTTTGGGGGAAAGTGAGATCAGGCACCGCCAGATACCAGCCAGCTCATTGTCAAGTAACTCTGGGAGAGCCCCTTGCCTCATTCTATGGACAATGTTTTTGGTCTTTCCATACACCTAAATTGTTAGTTTTTCCAGTGCTATTCATTATTCAATAATCCTGTCCTTTGCCAATGATTTTTTTTTTGTCTTTTGTCTTTTCAGGGCTGCACCCTCAGCATATGGAGGTTCCCAGGCTAGGGGTTGAATTGGAGGTGTAGTTGCCTGCCTATGCCACGGTCACAGCATCGCAGGCTCTGAGCTGTTGTCAGCAACCTACACCACAGCTCACAGCAATGCCAAATCCTTAACCCACTGAGCAAGGCCAGGAATCGAACCTGGGTCCTCATGGATGCTAGTTGGGTTCGTTAACCACTGAGCCATGATGGGAACTCCTGCCAATGATTTAAAAAAATTTCTTTTATTACTCAATGAATTTATTACATTTACAGTTGTACAGTGATCATCACAGTACAATTTTATAGGATTTCCATTCTTCACCACCAGCGCATCCCCCCACCCCCCATACTGTCTCCTTTGGAAAACATAAGTTTTTCAAAGTCTTGGAGTCAGTATCTGTTCTGCAAAGAAGTTCATTGTGTCCTTTTCTTCAGATTCCACATGTCAGTGGAAGCATTTGATGTTGGTGTCTCTTTGACTGACTTCACTTAGCGTGATAATTTCTAGATCCATCCATGTTGCTAAAAATTCCAGTATTTCGTTCCTTTTAATGGCTGAGTAATATTCCATTGTGTATATGTACCACATCTTCTTGATCCACTCCTCGTCGATGGCATTTAGGTTGTTTCCATGACTTGACTATTGAAAATAGTGCTGCAGTGAACATTGGGATACATGTGTTTTCTCTGTATAGATGCCCTGGAGTGGGATTGCTGGATCAAATGGTAGTTCTGTTTGTAGTTTTCCAAGGGATCGCCATACTGTTTTCCACAGTGGTTGCACCAATTTACAATCCCACCAACAGTGTACTAGGGTTCCTTTTTCTCCACACTCTCTCCAGCACTTATTGTTTGTAGACTTTTTGATGATGGCTATTCTGGCTGGTGTAAGGTGGTACCTCAGAGTGGTTTCGATTTGCATTTCTCTAATGATGAGTGATGTTGAATATCTTTTCGTGTGTTTCTCGGCCATCTGTATGTCTTATTTGGAGAATTGTCTGTTTAGATCTTCTGCCCATTTTTTGATGGGGTGGTTTGTTTTTTTGGTGTTGAGTGGTAGGAGGTGTTTATAAATTTTGGAGGTTAATCTCTTGTCAGTCGATTCATTTGCAAATATTTTCTCCCATTCTGTGGGTTGTCTCTTGTTTTGTTTGGGGTTTCCTTTGCTGTGCAGCTGCCAATTATTTGTGATAGCTCCTTTTTAGCATATATTAAATTCTTATGTGTTATATTTTACTTATGTCCAATTGTTTAAAAATATCATTAATATTAGGATATTAACTTCATGCAGCAAAATTTTAAACATATATTAATTTGATATTTACAATGTATACTGTCATTTAATACAAGAACAGGTTAGTGCTAAAAGAAAGCATTATTGGATTTCCTGTCGTGACCCAGTGGTTAACGAATCCGACTAGGAACCATGAGGTTGCAGGTTTGATCCCTGACCTTGCTCAGTGGGTTAAGGATCCGGCATTGCCGTGAGTTGTGGTGTAGGTTGCAGACGCAGCTCAGATCTGGCGTTGCTGTGGCTCTGGTGTAGGCTGGCAGCTACAGCTCCAATTAGACCCCTCGCCTGGGAACCTCCATGTGCCGTGAGTGAGGCCCTAGAAGTGGCAAAAAGACAAAAAGACAGAAAAAAAAGCATTATTATGTGTATTTATTCATATTTCTGAGAAATCTTAAGTTCTGAAATCAATACAATTTTCTCTCTAGCTTGAGTGCTGTGGTTCTCTACAGTAGAGAATTTTCAAATAAAGGCAATGCTTAAAATAATGATTTTCCATTTAATTAAAGCAGATACTTGAAAGTAAGTTTATTTTCAGTTCACATTTGAATTGTTATACTCAATGTATAAATTGTTATACATTTTAATTGTTATATTCTTGAAGGTGAGGCATTTGTTTATTATTTCTTTATAATTATAGGTGACTGCTAATATTCTGGTTCATTTTTTTTAAATACCTAAAGATACCCTTCAGTCTGAAAATAGAATTATCCATTGGAAAGTAAAACTAGTAAGATTAATCTGAATACTAAAAATGCATCTTGCTTATAAATATAGATTTCAAATCTTGAGTAAACAAAAAAAAAAGAAAAGAAAAGAAAAGAAAGGAGTTCCTGTCGTGGCTCAGTGGTTAATGAATCTGACTAGGAACCATGAGGTTGCAGGTTCCAATCTCTGGCCTTGCTTAGTGAGTTAAGGATCCAGCGTTGCCGTGAGCTGTGGTGTAGGTCGCAGACGCGGCTTGGATCCTGTGTTGCTGTGGCTCTGGCATAGGCCGGTGGCTACAGCTCCGATTAGACCCCTAGCCTGGGAACCTCCATATGCCACGGGAGTGGCCCTAGAAAAGACAAAAAAAAAAAAATCTTAAGTAAAAAGACAAACAAGTTGGGAGTTCCCATTGTGGTGCAGCAGAAACAAATCCAACTAGCATCCATGAGGACGCGGGTTTGATCCCTGGCCTCACTCAGTGGGTTAAAGATCCAGTGTCGCCGTGAACTGTGATGTAGGTGACAGATGTGGCTCGGATCCTGCCTTGCTGTGGCTGTGGTATAGGCTGTCAGCTGCAGCTCCAATTCGACCCCTAGCCTGGGAACTTCCATATGCTGCGAGTACAGCCCTAAAAAGCAAAAAAAAAAAAAAAAAAAAAATTACATATATATATATATATATATATATATATATATATATATATAGTCTTTACAGATGCTGAAAAAATATCTGATAAAAAGTAAACATTCTGGAGTACCCATCATGGCTCGGTGGCTAACGAATCCAACTAGGAACTGTGAGGTTGCGGGTTCGATCCCCGGCCTCGCTCAGTGGGTTGGGGATCTGGCATTACCGTGAGCTGTGGTGTAGGTCGAAGATGCAGCTCGGATCTGGTATCTGTGGCTCTGGTGTAGGCCAGCAGCAACAGCTCTGATTAGACCCCTAGCCTGGGAACCTCCATATGCCGTGGGTGCGGCCCTGGAAAAGAAAAAAAAAAAAAAAAAGGAAACATTCTATTTTAAATACTTATTAGGAATGGAATAGAAAGATACCTCAACACAATGAAAATCTTTTTTCAAAATAACAGGGTTTTTTTGGCTGCAGCATGCAGCGGCTTGATGTGGTATCTCAGTTCCCAGACCAGGGATTGAACCTGGGCCACAGTGGTGAAAATGCCAGATCCTAACCACTAGAACACCAGGGCACTCCCAACAGTATCATTCTTTTTTTTGTTGTTGTTGTTTTTTTGCCTTTTTTGGGGGGGGGAGGGCCACACCAGTGGCATATGAAAGTTCCCAGGCTAGGGGTCAAATCAGAGTTACAGCTACTGGCCTACAACACAGCCCCAGCAATGCAGGATCCAAGCCACATCTTCAACCTACACCGGATCTGTGACCCACTGAGCAAGGCTAGGGATCAAACCTACATCCTCATGTATATAGTCAGATTCGTTTCCACTGCCCCACAATGAGAACTCCCAACAGTATTATTCTCGATGGCAAAAACATTTAAGGATGTTTCCATCAAGATGAGGAATGAAATTAAGGAAGCCTGCTATTGCCTGTGCAAATAAATGAAGACCAACCAAATGAGAAAAACAAAAGCTATTTATTCTGAGCTTGCTGAGGTTTTTTTTTTTTTTTTTTTTTTTGCATTTTAGGGCCGAACCTGCAGTATATGGAAGTTCCCAGGCTAGAGGTTGAATCAGAGCTGTAGCCACTGGCCTATGCTACAACCACAGCAACACCAGATCTGAGCCACGTCGGAGACCTACAGCACAGCCCATGGCAATGCTCTATCCTTAACTCACTGAGTGAGGCCAGGGATTGAACTTGCATCCTCATGGATAATTTTTTTTTTGGCTGGATTCATATCTGCTGCACCACAATGGGAACACTCTCACTTGAGTTTTGTCAGTGACTCAAAGTCAGGTGCAGGAATGAAAAGATTTATAGTGAAAAAAAGGGAAGGCTTCAATTGTGCCCTGACTGGAGGCTTTTGGCATGGAGAAGCTTGTAGATGGGCTAACTAGAAATGGGGCGTCCCATGTGATTGGTTAGGGGTGCATATTTGGCTTCATATGGTTGGTCCCACATTGGAAGTGGGTATCAAAATTAGGGAAGCTGTCAGTTATTAATCAAATCCTGGCCATTTTGAGCCAGTTGTTATAGGAATTATTGTTTAGCTTTTTGGATTATCACTACAGATAGCAAGCTGGCTTCCTGAAAGTCTGACATAGCAGGCTGGCTTCCAGGGTTGTGTATTGGAGACAAGGAGTTGATTTCTTGGGCAGGTAGCTGCAGCTTGTGGGTCAAGTTTCTATTTTCTATATGGTCTGGCTGCTGTCCATTTGCATAGTCTCTCAGTCACTAAAACTGTTTTGAAATTTCTGATTAATGCAATAAACAGATAAGTGGTTTAAATCCTAGGGGAAAAGGAGATGATGGAATTTTAATGTTAAACTAAACATTTGAATTACTAAAGTAGTTCAGGAAAAAAACCCACTCTATTATTTCTAGTAGAAAAAAACCCACTATTATTTCTAGTAGAAAATGTAATGAAAAAGATCTTTTTATTCGTTTTATCTATAAAATTCATAAGCATGTTTTTAATGAGGAATGTGTTTGATCTATATAATCCAAACTATCAAATTATTACCAGAGAGAAAAAGTATTGGTAAATCCTTTAATAGAAACACCCTGGAGTTCCCATCATAGCTCAGCAGAAAGGAATCCGACTAGTATTCATGAGGACACAGGTTCGATCCCTGGCCTTGCTCAGTGGATTAAGGATCCGGCGTTGCCATGAGCTGTGGTGTAGGTTTGCAGACATGGCTCGAATCTGGCATTGCTGTGGTTGTGGTATAGGTCAGTGGCTTCGGCTCCAATTTGACCCCTAGTCTGGGAACCTCCCTATGCCTTGGGTGCGGCCCTAAAAAAACAAACAATGAATAAATAAATAAATAAAAATTAAAAAGGAAACAATCTGTAAAGCAGATAGTGAGTGCACTAGGATGTTCACTGAAGGTTAACTATATCAAGGAAAAACTGGAAGCAGCATAAATGTCCAACAGCAGGGTAATAATAGTTATCTTTTACTCATAAGTAGGATATTATGGTGTTTTCAAGCAACTTAAATGAAAAGGGAAACATTGGAGTTGAAAGAAACATTGGTAATCACAGCATTTTCATTTTAGTAGAGAGTCTGAAGAGGTTAAGTGACTTGTCCAAGGACACACAGAAAGGAAGTATGCATTATGATTACAAGCATGGGCTCTTGAGTAAACTGACCTGGCTTCAGATCTTTACCATTTACTAGTACTATGAAGTTGGGGCTCATATGATTCCCAGAGACTTAATTACTTCATTTATAAAATGGAGATGGTAATAATAAGGCTTTGTGCAAGTTTTAAATGTACTTGTTGCATATCAAGCCCTTAATAAATATTAGTTATTAACATGCATGTAATATAATAAAGAATACATCTAATCTTTGTCTCCAGTTCCTGACACAAACTTCAAAAACTTGCAATTTTCTCTCTCTCTCTCTCTCTCTTTTTTTTTTTTTTTTGTCTTTTTAGGGCTACACCTATGGCATATAGAGGTTTCCAGGCTAGGGGTCAAATTGGAGCTGTAGCTGCTGGCCTACACCAGAGCCACAGCAAGGCCAAATCCGAGCTTTGTCTGCGACCTACACCACAGCTCATGGCAACACCGGATCCTTAACCCACTGAGCAAGGCCAGGGATCGAACCTGTGTCCTCATGGATGCTAGTCAGATTTGTTTCCACTGAGCCATGATGGGAACTCCAAAAACTTGGAATTTTCTGATAGGAGTGTGTTTTGTTATACATTATAAGCCCTTTTCTACTATAACTGAATTTATGGTAATGAAGGGACTGTTGATGGGCCCTTAGATAGTTCCAAGTGAGGGACTGGCCACACCAGAAAGACCTAGCATATGATTAGAGGATTGGAATTTTCAGCCCCTCTCCCCCGCACCCCACCCCTGGACCTCCTGGGAGGGGAGAGGGACTAGAAATTGGATTCAGACATGTGGCCAGTGATTTAAGCAATTGTATGTACACAATGAAGCCCCAGCAAATATTCTGGATCTGAGGCTCAGGGGAGCTTCCTGGTTCAAAAGCACATTAATGCACCAGGATGGTGATGCACTAGATTCCATAAGGAAAAGGCAAGAATATTCTTTGTCCCCTCCTCCCCTCCCACCCCAGATCTTGCCCTATGTTTCTCTTCCATTTAACTATTTTTTTTTTTTCCTTTGGCATGTGGAAGCTCCTGGGCCAGGGATCAAAGCCGCGTCACAATCGAAGTCTGTGCCACAGCTGTGGCAACGCTGGATTCCAAACCTGCTGGACCACATGGGAACTTCCCATTTAGCTAGTCTTGAATTGCATTTTTTTATGATAACATTGTAACTATAGTGCTTTCAGTGAATACTGTGAGTTGTTCTAGCAAATTATTAAACCTGAGAGATTGTGAGAAACCCGAATTTATAGTGAGCAGAGCAGATGCACAGGTGGCTTGGGGACACCCAGCACTTGTAGCTGGTGCCTGAAGTGGGGGCAGTCTTGTGAAGGACTTTGGCCTTAATTTGTGGGGTCTGTACTAACTCTCAGTAGATGGTCTCAGTTGAATTGTAGGACACCCAGGTGGTGTCAGAGAATTGGTGTTAGAATGCAATATGACCAGCATAACAGTGATAATAATTGTACCACTCTTCTCCTAGTCCTTAAATTTCAGTCTTACCTCATCTCTTATAACCAGTCTCTCTTGTCTGTCCCATTCCTTATAAACTTTATGAGACCCTTTTGTTTGAGGCATCACAAACATGCTCTATTCCTAAAGTAGTTCCCTGACTTTGCCTGTCCTTTTTTCTACGATAATGAATTTATTTTATTTTATTTTATTTTATTTTATTTTATTTTATTTTATTTTATTTTATTTTATTTTATTTTATTTTATTTTATTTCTTTTGTCTTTTTGCCTTTTTCTAGAGCTGCACCCGCAGCATATGGAGGTTCCCAGGCTAGGGGTCTAATCGGAGCTACAGCTGCCAGCCTACGCCAGAGCCATAGCAATGCCAAATCCGAGCCGTGTCTGCCACATACACCACAGCTCGTGGCAAAGCCAGATTCTTTTATTTTTATTTATTTTATTTTATTATTATTATTTTTTGGTCTTTTTGCAATTTCTTGGGCTGCTCGCTCAGCATATGGAGGTTCCCAGGCTAGGGGTCGAATCGGAGCTGTAGCCACTGGCCTACTCCAGAGCCTCAGCAACGCTGGATCCAAGCCGTGTCTGCAGCCTACACCACAGCTCACAGCAACGCCGGATCCTTAACCCATTGAGCAAGGCCAGGGATTGAACCCCCAACCTCATGGTTCCTAGTCAGATTCGTTAACCCCTGAACTATGACGGGAACTCCTATGATAATGCATTTTAAACAATAATAACATTATTTTTCCCAATTGGATAATTTCATTCTACTTAAAAATATTCTGTGGCACCCCCATGGTTTATTCGTCAAGGTCTTCTACAACCCAAGTACTCTTTCCTGTGTTATTTTCATTCTTCCCCAAGATGTAGTCTACTTTCTAGCCACATTGGACTTCTCGTTACCATATGTTGTGGGTTGAATTGTGTCCCTCCAAAACCAAGTTCAAGTCTTAACCCCCAGTACCTGTGAGTTTGATATTATTTGGAAATAGAGACCTTATAGATGTAATCAAGCTAAGATGCGATCATACTGGATTAGAGTGGGCCCTAATCTAATGTAATTTATATCCTTATAAGAATAGGAGAAGAGAGAGTTCCACTGTTGTGGCACAGCGGAAATGAATCCATCTAGTATCCATGAGGATGAGGGTTTGATCCCTGACTTCGCTCAGTGGGTCAGGGATCCGGTGTTGCCATGAGGTGTGGTGTAGGTTGCAGATGAGGCTTGGATCCCGTGTTGCTGTGGCTGTAGCGTATGTGGGCTGGCAGCTGTAGCTCCGATTGGACCCCTAGCCTGGGAACTTCCATATGCTGCAGGAGTGGCCCTAAAAAGCAAAAAAAAAAAAAAAAAAAAAGAATAGGCGAAGAGTGGGAGACTCATATGGAAGACAGTCATGTGATGAGTGACACACATAGGAGAATGTGATGATGGAGGCACAGACTGGACTGATGTGTCTATAAGCCAAGGAACACCAAAGATTTCAGGCAACCATCAGAAGGTAGGAAGAGGCAAGGAAAATCCTCCTCTAAAGCCTTTTGAGAGAACATGGCATGATTTTTTTACATTTATCTTTCAGAACTATAAGAGACTAGTTTTCTATTATGTTAACCCACCAAATTTGTGGTACTTTGTAATAGTGACCCGTGGAAACTAATATATCATATTTTTCTGATTTTTCTCACACTTTCCAATTAGCCTGGAATGTCCCCCATCTCTACTCACTAAGGTCCTATGCATCCTCAGGGCGGTTTCTTTTATGGGTCCCTCTGGATAAGTCTTTCTCTGTTATCCTTGAGTTTCTTGTCTAGAATGCCCTCGTGATGCAGCTATCATTCAGCCTCTTATATCATTCTTCCTGTTTCCATTGAAGAGAATACTCCTGGAGGGCAGAAATTGTCTTTGTATCTTTCACCTTTTGCAGCAGTGCCTTGTTTTAATGTTTTTATAATCCCCTTAGTTATCAGTTGCCATTTTAGAAGTGCAAGAAGGGAAAAATTTCATGTCTAGGTTAAAAATGGCTGGAGTTTATTTTTCTTGAAGTATTTTCCTTTAAACTCACACTGCAGTTGTTGTTCAGACATAAAGCGTAAACTTCTCTAGAGGCATTTCGCCATATCAAGAAAGGAGAAGAAATGATGTAAAGCATTCTATAACATAAATACATTAAAAATCTCCAAATTACTATATATATGTAATCCATATATTGCCAATTCAGATAAACTGCTTAGTGCAAAGGACATCTTGGAGCCCAAATTGATGCCAGATTTTTGAAAATAAAGAAAACCATCTGTAATGATTTAATTTACTCTGTAGACACTATTTCTTTCTTCTTCCTTTTTTTTGTGTGTGTGTGTTTTAGGGCCACACCTGCGGCACATGGAAGTTCCCAGGCTAGGGGTCCAGTCGGAGCTGCAGCTGCTAGCCTACACCACAGCCACAGCAACTCCAGATCCGAACCACATCTGTGACCTATTCCATAGCTCGAGGCAATGCCAGATCCTTAACCAACTCATAAAGGCCAGAGATCAAACCCACATCCTCATGGATACCAGTCAGATTTGTAACCTGCTGAACTACAATGGGAACTCCCTGTGAACACTATTTTAAAAGTCAATATACTAAGTGACCATCGGTTGAGGCTAAGAAGAAATGAACTCGTGATCTAGTTGGAAGGCCGGATGATATAGGAACCTGATAGGAAGATATGAAGCAAGAGAATTTCTGAAGCTTACTTTCTTAAACTACAAATGCTAAGCTAAAATAATTTCTTACATTTCAAATCAAGGAATAGCACATTTTGGCCAATTTAGGAAACAGCATCTGGATTTAAAATTCTCATTTTTCATAAGCACTTTGGAAAAGAAGAGAAAATAGTCTGTGTATACGGTTTCCTTCATAAAGTTTCAAGAGTCAAAATCATAAGAAATACGATCCAGCAACCCCACTCTTGGGCATATATCGGACAAAACTTTCCTTAAAAAAGACACATGCACCCATATGTTCATTGCAGCTCTATTCATAATAGCCAAGACATGGAAACAACCCAAATGTCCATTAGCAGATAACTGGATTAGGAAGATGTGGTGTGTATACACAGTGGCATACTACTCAGCCATAAAAAAGAATGAAATAATGCCGTTTGCAGCAACATGGATGGAACTAGAGACTCTCATACTGAGTAAAATAAGTCAGAAAGAGAAAGACAAACACCACATGATATCACTTATACCTGGAATCTAGTATATGGCACAAATGAACCTTTCCACAGAAAAGAAAATCATGGACTTGGAGAACAAACTTGTGGTTGCCTGGGTGGAGGGGGAGGGAGTGGGAGGGGTTGGGAGCTTGGGGTTAATGGAGGCAAACTATTGCTCTTGGAATGGATTAGCAATGAGATCCTGCTGTGTAGCACTGAGAACCATGTCTAGATACAACACAGCATGACAATGGGATTAAAAATTATGTATACATGTATGTGTAACTGGGTCCCCATGCTGTACAGTGGGAAAAAAAAATGTGTTGGGGGAAATACCAATAAAAAATAAATTAAAAAAATCATAAGAAGTAATGAATATTATGTTTGGAATTATATCTTTTTCAAATGGCAGTGTCTTGGCAAAGGAAGGAAAGTTGTTTTCTTCTGGGAGTATATGCCATTGTTTTCATTATTTGAAGGTATTGTAAACCTTAAAGATGTTAATTATAATTCCTTGAATAGTGTCTGAATGCTGCTTCTTATGAAAAGGAAGCGTATGTGGTTGCTTGCCATCACAAAGACTACTGGGAGTTGCCATATCAGAATGAGGCACCACAGGCGCTTTGTAGTGAGCCTTCACGGTGGCAGCTTTCACTGTTAAAATATTAGCAAAATGAGATGAGAATAAATTGTCAGCCAATTATCTCTATCTATGTAAAGGGGCTAGGCATGTTTTTCATAATTTATCAAGCCTGGCTCTCTTCTACAATAACTTAACTTGTTTTTAACAGGTTAAAAGTAGCATTGTTAACTTTGCCATTTTTGTCTTTTGAAGTCAGATTCTATTTTCTGAATCAAATTGCAACTTGTTCAACAGTCAGTATAGTTGGGCTACTAGACTTTTTTTTTTTTTTTAAATCTCCTGTGATTTGATAGGTAGCTATTGTCACATTTTATCTTTTTTTTTTTTTTTTTTGCTATTTCTTGGCCCGCTCCTGTGGCATATGGAGATTCCCAGGCTAGGGGTCTAATCGGAGCCATAGCCACCGGCCTACGCCAGAGCCATAGCAACTCGGGATCCGAGCTGCATCTGCAACCTACACCACAGCTCACGGCAACGCCGGATCGTTAACCCACTGAGCAAGGGCAGGGACCGAACCCGCAACCTCATGGTTCCTAGTCAGATTTGTTAACCACTGCGCCACGACGGGAACTCCTATTGTCACATTTTAAAATGCATCTGTCATGTCCATTAAATTTGTCTTGCAATGCTAGAGAGAATTCTCCTCATTGTATATATCAGCCTCCAGGTTTTAGTCTTGAGTTTTTTGGTTTTTTTGTTTGTCTTTTTAGGGCTGCACCCAAGACACATGGAAGTTCCCAGGCTAGGGATCGAATCAGAGTTGCAGCTGCCAGCCTACACCACAGTGACAGCAACACCAGATCTGAACCTCGTTTGTGACCTACACCACAGTTTGAGGCAATGCCAGATCCTGAACCCACTGAGCAAGGCCAGGGATCGAACCGGAATCCTCAGGCAAACTAGTTGTGTTCATTACTGATGAGCCACAATGGAAACTCCATTGAGATATGTTATTAAAGGTAAATAGCAAGGACATTTGAGTAAAACATGATAGTTATTAGCAACCAGAGAAAGACAGCATGCATATCTTCTAAAAACTCAAACATGGTAATAATATGAGAGGTAATTACTCAAAAACTGAAATTTTGAATTAACAGGATATTAAAACTACTAAAAGAGTAATGAAATGTCCCCGTATTAGTTTCCTTTTGCTGATATAACAAATTACCACAAACTTAGTCACTTTAAACAAAACTAATTTTCCTGTAGTTCTGGAGGTCAGAAGCCTGAAATGGGTCTTATGAGGGTAAAATCAGGGTGTCGGCAGGGATGTGTTCCTAATGGAGGCTTTAGTGGAGAATCCATTTCTTTCCTTTTCCAGCTTCTAGACATGGCCAGCATTCGTCAGTGTGTAGCCTTCCTCTTCAAAGCCAGCTGTTGTGTCACTCAGACCTCTGCTTCCATCATTGTATCTCCTCTGACTTTCCTATCTTCCCTTTTCACTTATAAGGACCCTTGTGATTGCATTGAGTCCAGCCAGATAATCTAGGATATGCTTACCATCTCAAAATTGTTAATGTGTGGGGTTCCCACTGTGTCTTAGTGGGTTAAGAACCTGACACAGTGTCTGTGAGGACCTGGGTTCAATCCCTGGCCTTCTCAATGGGTTAACGATCCAGTGTTGCCGTAAGTTGTGGCAGTAGGTTGCAGACGCGGCTCAGATCCAGTGTTGCTGTGGCTGTGGTGTAGGTTTCAGCTGCAGTTCTGATTCTACCCCTAGCCTGGGAACATCCACATGCCACAGGTGTGGCCCTAAGAAAAAAAAAATGTAATCACACCAGCAAAATCCCTTTTGCTGTGTAAGGTAACATATTCACAGGTTCTGGGGAATAAGATGTGGACTTCTGAGGAGAGATGGGGCAATTATTTTGCCTGCCAGAGTTCCTTTAAATCAAAACCTAAGTAAATATTTTCCTTCGTTGAGAAGTTTAAAGTGCCGTGCAATTAGCAATGAAGAAGTAAGCTAATTTCTAGAATAATTTGCTTTTTCTTTTCTTTTTTTTTTGCTTTTTAGGGCCACGCTTGTGGCATATGGAGGTTCCCAGGCTAAGGGTCGAATCGGAGCTACAGCCTATACCACAGCCACAGCAACACAGAATCTGAGCCGCATCTGTGACCTACACCACAGCTTATGGCAAGGCCAGATCCTTAACCCACTGAACAAGGCCAAGATCGAACTTGCAACCTCATGATTCCTAGTTGGATTTATTTCCACTGCTCCACAATGGGAACTCCCTAGAATAATTTTCTTTTTTAAAAAAGCTTCTGGATGCCTTAAAATAGCTTATGTTACAGAATAACTAGGACTTTTTATATAACTGAAAAAATTTATACAAACTAACTCTTAAATAATATACTGGGTGATATGTATCACTCCTCTCTCTCTGATCAGAGTGATAGCTTTCCAGATTTTGTGTTTTCCTTTAGTCTTTTATTTTGATCCAAGTCATGTGACTTTTCTGCTATAGTTTTAAATATATGTTCTAAGTCATTTAGTTGTCCTTTAAAAGATCAAAGCTTAAAAAACCTATTTGTTCCTGGCTTTTTTATATGATTAGAAAACTTTCTAATTGAATTTAATTATAGAGGATAGAATGAAACCAGTTAGCAAAGTAATAGCCCTCCAAGAAGTGGGAGGAATCACAAACTTCTCTGTGCAGCTAAAATAATTTCCATTCCAAAATTCTGCTGGTAAGAACTTGACAATTATACAAAGTTAATACTTTCAGTTTCACTAAGCAATAAATAAAATATTAAATCTGAGTGTGTTAATAAAAAGTGGTATGTTTTCAATTATATAAGTGAATTAAAATTGTTTATTGATTCTTGTTTCTTATTTCTTCAGTAAAACCCGTTAAGTCAGTGAGAAATTTGATCAGTGGAGGAAGTTCCATTCAGTGTCAGTCCAAGCTACTTTTTATTTTAAAAATATCTAGTTCTGGAGTTCCCACTTGGAACAGGGTGGCTTAAGAATCTGACTGCAGTGGCCTGGGTAGCTGTAGAGGCAGGGGTTCAATCCCTGGCCCAGGGTAGTGGGTTAAAGGATCAGGTGTTGCTGCAGCTGTGGCTCAGATTCAGCCCCTGGCCCAAGAACTTCTATGTGCTGTAGGTTCCACCATTAAGATAAACAAATAAATAAATATAGTTGTTGTAGGCTTTAAAATTCACAGAATCATGACTTACATGCATAAAGTGGAAAAATGGTTCATGGCAGATCTGAATAAACACTTCTAATGTAACTTTCTAAAATCCAGATTTGAAACTTCTTTTGGTATTTTATCTATTTTATTTTTTTTCTCTTTTCTTTTTCTTTTATTTCTTTTTTTTTAGGGCTGGACCTGTGGTATATGGACGTTCCCAGGCTAGGGTCGAACCGGAGCTGTAGCCACCGGCTTACGCCACAGTCACAGCAACATGGGATCCAAGCTGTGTCTGTGACCTACATACCACAGCTTATGGCAGTGCAGGATTCTTAACCCACTGAGTGAGGCTGGGGTTTGAATCTGCATCCTCATGGATGCTAATCAGATCCGTTTCCGCTGAGCCATGAGGGGAACTCCTCTTTTGATATTTTATAATAATTTTCATATTATATTTACAATTAGTACAGATTTTCAGTTGCTGTTGTTCATGCTGACCCTCTAAATTTTGCTAGAACACAGTACAGACACTCAAACCTCCCCCCACCCTTTCCCAATCATATTCTCTACATTTGGCTACAAGTGCAAGCTTTTGTTTTCTAAGCATTTTGAAGGGAAGTGAATAGATCTAAGAAGTAAAGTTGGAACAGAAAGTTAAAAGTGTAAAGAATTTCCTACCAGCCAAGACTTTGGGGGTGGGGAGAATAACTGAAAATCTTAATTCTCAATTTTTTTTTCATGCATAATATTATCTGTTTTTTTCACTCAAATAGTCTAGGGAAGACTTTTTTTTGCTTATAATTTTCAGCACTAATACGAATGTTTTTGACAACTTTTATTTATTTATTTATTTTGGACAATTTTCAGACTAATTCAGTAGTTCTCAACCAGCGGTGATTTTGCTCCTCAAAGGACATTTAACAATGTCTGGAGACATTTTTGTTTATCACAACCAGGGTGAGGGGCGCTACTGCATCTTGGGTGTGGGGAGGCCAGGGATACTGTTAAATACCCAACAAAGCACAGGGCAGCCCCCACAGCAAAGACTTATCGGCCTCAAATGTCAATAGCCAATAGCGTGAAGCTGAAAAATCTTTGGTCAAGAGGATGTTGAATTTTTGACAGACTTTCTTTGGTATGATGTCAAACTTTAAAAATTTTATTATAAAAGTGTAAGCACTAGAGGGCAGTACCTGCCCAACAGTTGTGACTGATACTGCTTTACTTTGAGGGTCTTTGAAAGAAAAAAGGAGCTCTTGATTGAGGTAACTTGGAGGTAAGTGACTCTAGAAAACCCTTATAGAACTATTTAAGTCATTCTAGATCAAAAGGCAGTTTTAATTATTACTATTTCTGAAATCAGTTGAAGCACACCAGTTTTGTTTTTTTTTTCCTTCTTTTTATAAATGATACCTTGTGAACTTCTGCCCGAGAAAGGGGAAAATTCACGCTAGGTTTTCACACACAGAAACACTAACGTCATTGCCACCTACACTTCTATTTGCTCTGTCGAAGCAGGTGATGGAAAGTCGCTATTCCTAGGGCATGTTGATCATTGTAATGCTGTAGAAGCTGTGTCTGGAACGGGGGGACTAAGAGCAGACAGGAAAAGCTGATTGAACCCATTAGACAAGGCAGAAAGAATCTGACTCAGCTCTTTGAGTCTATGAAACAGATAAATAATAACCAGTTTGTTGCTTGAAGCTTTTTCTATTAGTTAACTATGTAAGAATGCAATACAATTTGCTTTTTTCTCCTAAGGATCAATCCAGTTTAAAAAAATGAAACAATATTTTCTCTCTTCAGTGTGAGACATCCAGGCCAAAGCCTAAATTTGGGGGTATTTTATTTTATTTTATTTTTCTTTTCTTTTTATGGCCCCATCTGCAGCATATGGAAGTTCCTGGGCTAGGGGGCAAATCAGAGCTGCAGCTGAAGCCTACGCCACAGCCACGGCAACACCAGATCTGAGCTGTATCTGCAATTTACACCACAACCTGTGGCAACAATGGATCTTTAACCCACTGAGTGAGGCCAGAGATCTAAATCGAATCCTCACAGACACTATGTTGGATGCTTAACCTGCTGAGCCATAATGGGAACTCCAATGTTTTGGGGTATTTTAATAAAATTAAACCTCCCTCCCCCAAACAGGACAAACCATTTGCTAAAATCACATTAAACCTAGAATTTCTTTTTATTTATTATTAAATATTCAAGGTACACAATATAGTATGAAGAATGGACATTTGGGAGCTCCCTTGTGGCTTAGCAGGTTAAGAGTCTGGACTTGTCACTGTAGTGGCTCTGGTTACTCCATTGGTGTCGGTTCAATCCCTGGCTGCAGAGTGTCTGCATGCTGTGAGTGTGGCCAAAAAAAAAAGGATATTTATGAACCAATCCAGTTGAAACCCTCAGTGCACACTTCTCCAGTTGCATCCTTCTCTCCCTGCATCCTGTCCTGCCATCATGCATAGGTGCCAGACTTTGATGTTTAACATTCCCATCTATTTCTCTTTTCTTTCTTTTTAAAAATTATTTTTTATTTTCATTTTTTTGCTTTTTAGGGCCGCACCCATGGCATATGGAGGTTCCCAGCTAGGGGTTGAATTGGAGCTACAGCTGCTGGCCTACACCACAGCCACAGCAATGTCAGATCCGAGCCCTGTCTGTGACCTCCACCACAGTTCATGGCAATGCCAGATCCTTAACCCACTGAGTGAGGCCAGGAATTGAACCCGAAACCTTGTGGTTCCTAGTTGGATTTGTTTCCACTGCACTACAACGGGAACTCCTCTTTCTTTTATTTTAAACTGCCAACATGGAGTTCCCATTGTGACACAACGGAAACAAACCCGACTAGGAACCATGAGGTTGAGAGTTCGATCCCTGGCCTTGCTCAGTGGGTTAAGGATCCGGCGTTGCCGTGAGCTGTGGTGTAGGTCATAGCTGTGGCTCGGATCTGGCATTGCTGTGGCTGTGGCATAGGCTGGCAGCTACAGCTCCGATTAGACCTCCAGCCTGGGAACCTCCATGTGCCGTGGATGCAGCCCTAAAAAGACGGAAAGACAAAAAATAAATAAATAAAAATTAAAAAAATAAACTGCAACACCAGTGGCATATGGAAGTTCCTGGGCTAGGGGTCAAATCAGAGCTGCAGCTGAGGCCTACACCACAGCCACGGTGACACTGGATCTGAGCTGCATGAGGGACCTGTGCCATAGCTTGTGGCAACAACAGATCCTTAACCTACTGTGTGAGGCCAGGGAACGAACCTGTATCCCCATGGAAACTATGTCAGGTCCTTAACCCACTGAGCCACAATGGGAAATGGGAACTTCCCTACCTATTTCTTAATGCTTTTATTGCATATGTTAAATATGCACAGTAACATATAATTTTTGCATATTTAAACACCTTCTATAAATGGCACGTAAGTGTTCTGTAATTTGTGTTTTCCCTGTAACATTATGTTCATAAGATTTATCCATGTTGATACAAATATCTCCAGTTATACCCATATTTATTTATCACCCTCCTATTGTAGACATTTAGGTTATTTCCAATGATGTGCTATTCCAAGTAGTGATATTCTGTGTGTTCTTATGCAGCTGCTTTTGTGTATGTATGTGAGTTCTGTAGGACAGGAGTCAGCAAACTTGGCCTGGTCCATAGGTCTTTCCACCTGTGTTTATATGATCCAGAAGCTAAGAATGGTTTTTTTAAAAAACAAAAAATACAGATATTTTACGACACGTGCAAATTAATGAAAACTCAAATTTTAGTGTCCGTAAATAAAATTTTATTGGAACAGCCATACTCATTTGTTTATATATCGTCTATGGCTGTTTTCAGGTCCAGTGAATAGTTTCAACAGATTGGATGGCCACAACGAATGAAATACTTGCTACCTGACCCTTTATAGAAAAAGCTTGCTGATTTCTGTTCTAGTGTATACATGTAAGAATGGAATTACTAGGTTGCACATACTCGTTTTTTGCTGTCTTATCAATTAAATCTAAGTTAAAGAATGCAAAATCCTATAATCTGTTGCATCGGGTTGTATATTTTCTAAACTGTGAAACAAATATGAAAATAATTCTCTGAATCTTATGCTTTCATTTGGTTTAAGTAATGAGCTTAAACACATCTTTGTTGTATAGCTTCCTTCCCTCTAGCTCCGAGTGGGTACTAATTGGTACAGTGGTACAGAATACTAATTAGTTTTATCATTCTTTTGAGAGGGTGCTAGGAATGGGGGAAAAGGCTAGGAAAATAATGGGCCAGAGTTTTTGAGCTTGCTTTTAAGATCTCTTTTAAATATCCAATAATATGTGATCTAAAAAACCCCAAGTAGTTCATATTGATTGTATTGATCACTGGTTTTACTACCCTCCATAAGAATGTTAACTGCATGAAGACAGCAGTTTTTGTCTATTTTGGTTTATCTTTGTAAAAATGCCTAGGACATAGTAGATGTTTAAAGAATATTTAGTAGTTAAGTGAATGGATATACAGAGCACCCTCCATCTGAATTAAAGCTTGAAATTCATTGAATTACTTGGATGTTTATGATATATCACTTAATAAACAAGACTATTTGGAATTATGCAAGATATCCCCTGTTTTCATCTAGGTTTTTATTTTTTGGCTGCACCCGCAGCATGTGGAAGTTCCTGGGCCAGGGATCAAACCTGTGCCATAGCAGCGAAGTGAGCTGCTATAGTGAAAGTGTGGGATCCTTAACCTGATGCACCACAAGGGAACTCTTCACCTAGGTTTAAAAACATTTTTTTTTTTTCTTTTTACAACTGCACCTGAGACATAAGGAAGTTCCGGGGCTAGGGATTGAATTGGAGCTGCAGCTAAGGATTATGCCATAGCCATGGTAACAATAGATCCTTAATCCACTGAGTGAGGCCAACAGATCCTTAATCCACTGAGAGAGGCAACCTCATGGTTCCTAGTCGGATTCGTTTCCGCTGCTCCATGACGGGGACTCCTAAAAAAAACTTTAAAAATTGGTGAAATTAATTTTAGCAATATATTTTATTTAACCTAATTAACAAGATATAATTAATATAAAAATTAACAAGATATTTTACATTATTTTTTCATACCAAGTCTTTAAAACGTAGTATGTACTTTATACTTATAGCATATCTGAGTTTGCAGGAGGCAGGTTTCAAGTGCTCAATAGACACATCTACCTAGTAGCTACTTTTTAAAAAAATTTTTGTTTGTTTTGTGGCACATGGAAGTTTCCAGGCTAGGGATCAAATTGGAGCTGCAGCTTCAGGCCTATGCCACAGCCACAGCAATGCCAGATCCCAACCGAATCTGCAATCTACACCACAGCTCACAGCAATGCCAAATCCTTAATCCACTGAGTGAAGCCAGGGATCGAACCTGCATCCTCATGGATACTAGTTGGGTTCCTTACTGCTGAGCCACAATGGGAACTCCTGGACAGTGTAGTTCTAAGTAATGGAAGAGGGAATCTAAACCTTGAAAGCAAAGTCACGCAAGAGAAAGAAGTGACTGTGTCACTTTGCTGTTCAGCAGAAATTGACAGAAAACTGTAAATCAACTATAAGAGAAATAAAAATCTTAAAAAAAAAGAGCAGGGAGTTTTCTTCTTGGCTCCGCGGTTAACGAACACAACTATGATCCATGAGGATGTGGGTTTGATCCCTGGCCTTGCTCAGTGGGTTAAGGATCTGGTGTTGCTGTGAGCTGTGATGTAGGTCGCAGACGTGGCTTGGATCCCCTGTTGCTGTGGCTGTGGCATAGGCTGGCAGCTGGAGTTCCGTTCTGTCCCTAGCCTGGGAACTTCCATATGCTGCACGTGTGGCACTAAGAAGCAAAAAAAAAAAAAAAAAAAGGAAAAGAAAGCAAAGTCATGCAGTGACTCACAGGTATTGGTAAAAATCCTTTTTTTGGTCTTTTTTTTTTTTCTTTTCTAGGGCTGCACCTGCGGCATATGGAGGTTCCCAGGCTAGAGGTTGAATTGGAGCTGTTGCTGCCAGGTCTATGCCAGAGCCTCAGCAATGCAGGATCCGAGCCACATCTGCAACCTACACCACAGCTCAGGGCAACGCTGGATCCTTAACCCACTGGGCGAGGCCAGTGATCGAACCCACAGCCTCATGGTTCCTAGTTGGATTCGATAACCACTGTGCCACGACAGGAACTCTGAGGTATTAATAAAAATTTTATGATTTTGGAGGTAGTGGGAGCAATGAGACCAGGGCAAGCCCTTAGAAATACAGAGGTAGTATGAAGTCCTCTAGAGCGGCAAAGCAGGTCTCAAATGGACTAATTTTAATGGCCAAGAAGTTTTTTGTACACATTTTGAATTGAGGTTCAATTAGTCATCTGACAATTATTTGTCTGCCTAATAGGCAAGAGTAGTAATTTATTGTGTGTAGTAACTACATGTCAGTTATAGTAACTGGTCTTAATTTTATTTGATTATTTTGTTAGCCGCACTCTAGTTACTAGCTCTTTACCAATTAGAGAAACAAACAGTCATCAGCAGGAAGTTCTGTTTATGTGCAGAAGAGCTGAGGAGTGGGGAGGTATGTTCACTACATAAAAGCCTTATGACCTCAGCTCTCATTAAGCTTCAAATCTCGTGGGAAAGTAATATTACTACAGAGATTTAGTATAAACTTTAAACTATGGTCCTAAAGTGCTAAACTCTCAAAGTACTAAATTCATGGTTCCAGAAATGCAGCAAGAGTGAGAGAGAGATCCTCATAGATTCTGAGTTAAAATATCTAGTTCTTTCAAAAGTAGCTTCATATTCATCCTAGAAGTCATACTGGCATCAATAGAGACAGTAAGTTTTAAAGTTACGTTTCTTTTGTCTCATTTTGTAAAGGACCCTTTGGAAATTTGGAAAACATGAAAAAAAGAAAAACATTAATCCATAATTCTAAAGACAGCAACTTATGTATATTTCCTTCTAAATCTTTTAAATATGTTAAAAATACTTGTGATCATGAAATAGAATTGTTTATATTTTTTCTTAAAATTATATCATAAAAATTTTAAAATGTTCATGTATATCATTTAAAACACCTACTTAACAATAGTGAGATGTGTCATAATTTGTTCAGCCATGCCCTAAAATTAGACATTTATTCCATTTTTTTCACAATTGATGTTTCAGTGACCATCTGTGTAAACAAACTCTTTTTTTGTATTCAGAATAATTTTCCTTAGGTCCAACTCCTGTCAAGCTAAAGAGTGTACCATTTTTTAGTTTCCTGATGTATTTTGACACATTGCTTACTGGAAGGGCTGTCCCCATCAGTATGTGAGAGACCCACTTCACAGCAGTCAGCGCAACTGAAGAAGTCTCATTTTTTTTTAATTGCTGAGTTGGGAGACAAAAATATTATTTTATTGTTTTAATATCAATTCTTTGATGATGACTATTAAGTATTAATAATTCCTCATGTTTATATTTATTTCCTATTTATATTATTTACTTTCTCAGATTTTTCTTATCAGTTCATTTGAGTTCTTGATATGTTAAGACAATATTAGGTTTCTTTCTTTCTTTTTAACTTTTTAATTTTTTTTTGTCTTTTTAGGGTCACACCCAAGGCATATGGAGGTTCCCAGGCTAGGGGTAGAATCAGAGCTATAGCTACACCACAGCTCACAGCAGTGCCGGATCCTTAACCCACTGAGTGAGGCCAGGGATTGAACCTGCATCTTCATGGATACTAGTTGGGTTCGTTACCTCTGAGCCAGGATGGGGACTCCAAGGCCCTCTTTTAAACTGTTTGCTTATGCTGTCAGTGGGTATGGGGTTAAATGGTGTAAACTCTTTCTACTAAGAAATTATTTTAAGAAGAATAGGTTCCTGCTGTGGTGCAGTGGATTAAGAATCCAACTGCAGCAGCCTGAGGCACAAATTCAATCCCTGGAGCAGGAGGTTAAAAGATACAGTGTTGTTACAGCTATGGCATGGACTATGGCTTGGAATCCCTGGCCCAGGAACTTCCATATGAGAAGGGTGCAGCCATTAAAAAAAGAAAAAGAAAACGAAAATTTCAAAGATATATTTTCTGTGAAATGTATAGGATATAGTAAGTGTGGTAAAAATGGTTTTGGAGAATATTTACTGCTCTGAATTGTTTGCATCAACTCTTTTCCTACAATAGTGCCAGTAGAGTAGATGATATATGAAAAGATTTTTTAAGAGTGTATTTTTTTGGGATAAAATTTATGTGTGAAAGGATTTTTGCCTTCAAATTCTGGAAAGCTATGTTGTTTGATTTTGAAAGGGTGGATGGTTTGTGTACCTTTTTTTGTACCCCCAAACCTGAAGTATGCCTTTTGTTGATTCCTAGGGCTCAGGACTGACGTTCTTTTTTTTCCTTTTTCTTTTTTTTTTTAAATTTATATTGGTGCTGGTTTCCATGGGCTGCAAACTTTTGCCCATAGCTGAAGCAGAGACCTTTGGGCATTTTTAAAAATTTCTTCTTTCTTCACAGTTTTAAAAGAACCCCTTGCCTCCTCTGTTTGTCATTACGTGTACTGAAGTATAGAATAGAAAATGCAAAACAAGACAGCTGTACAGGAGGTTTTTCTTTTTAAAGGAGTTGATAGACAAATGGCACAGGGTTCACTGTTCTTGCCAGCTGAGAGTTTAGCTTCCAGAAAGCGCTACTTTAGGGGAACAAGTGAAGTAGTGTGGAGGGCCTGAAAGGCTTCATTGACACGACAGCCGGGAGGCTCTTGTACTGCATTGTCTGGTATGCAGTGCCCTTCGGAAACCAGCTCTCAAGAACTCTACACTCCCAACATCCCCCAAAGTGTAAAAAAATTAGAGGTTGTTTTTGTTTTTGTTTTTTGGTTGTTGTGGTCCCCAGCCCTCATACTTGGTTTTCTAAGTGAAATTCCTGAAATGGAGTTTGGTTTTATTTATCTTTTGCCTTTGGGTGTCAGTCAATGATTCGCATAATCTCTTGGCTGGCTTCGTTGGGAACACTGGGGGTCTGGGCAGTAGGGCCTGGGCAGACCCTAACCCATTAGTGATCCAGCATTAGCATTTGTTTTCTGAATGAGAACTTAAGTGTTGCAGCAAAAAGGGAATCCTTGGGTGGGGGAAATAAGGCAAATTTGAAGCTGATGGTTCTCAGTTTTCTTAAAGGTTGATCTGGAGAAATTTAAGTTTATGCTAAGGAATAACTTTCCAGTGGAACAAGATATTAAAAGTTATTAGATTTGTATCACTGAAGTTGTAAACTCACTTGTAGACATCAAGAGAGTGTTTCAGGGAAGACACAATGATCTGCAGCGTGTTGCTTTGTATAGAAGGGCTGGGGCCGGGCGACTTCTTCATCAATGGTTTTCATTCAAGTATTAATAGAGCTCCTATTATGTGTCTGGCCTTGAGAAAGGATGTGGCCTGTGGTCTTGAACTTTGAGGTGCTCAGAGTCATTGACCCATAAACTGTGGAAGATCCTTAGAGATCAACAGTGCACCCTTATTCTGCAGGGAGCACTGAGGCCCAGAAAGGTGACTTGCTCAAGATTACACAGAGTTGGTGGCAGACTCTTGACTGGAAGCTAGATATTTTTATCCCCAGTTTGGAATTTTTTCCATTCAACTATTGTTGAAAGTGCCTGTAGTTGTTAGAGAGCAATTGAAGACAAGATATAATTAAGTGTAAATTGAATAATCCATTGCCATCGCACATGGGGAGAGCTCACTGTTAACTGGTATGGTCTCAAAGTGTGACAGATTTTGAAGAATAGGTATGGTGTGGACATTACAAAAGAACCAGAAAAATATGGTGTCTGTTCTGCATTGTTGGGAGACATACAAGAAGAAGTTTACATTTTTCGGTCCAGGTATGAAGCCTTTAAATGTGCTCTCTGTTAGAGCCGGGACACACAAGAAGTTCGCTTGGTAAACATCAAAATGAAGGCTGATCAGGGTTGGGAGGTTGGGGGGTGGGAAGTGGAGTCCAAGTGAATCATAGATTTCTGAGTTAAGCTTAGTCATCACATGTTGGAGGATGAAGCTATATTGCTAGAACTTTGAGTCCATGGCAGAAGGGGCCCGTGTGGAGGTCTTGATGTAAAGAACTTGAGTCACTCCCTGGAACTTCTGCCAGGCTGCCAGGAATTAGTTCTTGGCCTTAATATTTGAACTTTTCTCACAGTCTAGGTTTCCTTTCCCATTTAAGAGGGTTGCTGAAAGCAAAAGTAACAACCTTAACCATCTGCTACTTCCACAGGAGATTTATTACTTTCAATGGAAAGGATACTTGTTCCAACAGGAGAAGCATATCATATATATCAGAGAGGAAAGCCTGTAGCAGCACAGACATTTCAGTCACTGCTCTGCAGTCAAGTTATGGGGAGGGGAGGCTCCCCAAAGAGCAGGTAGCAGATTTGAGAGTTGGAAGCCAGAGAGAGTGCTGCTGGTTCAGGGAACAGCAAGTTCAGTGCACATGCAACATGGCTGAGGTTTAGAGCAGGGAGCCAGGCCCTGAGGCATCTAGTAAGGGGGGTGGGGAGGGTGAGGATGAGGCTGAAGAACCCAGAGCTAGAGGGACTTGTAAACTGTTAAAGTAGACTTTAACTCAAGGGCAATGGGAATATGACTATCAGATTTAAATTTTAGATCACTCTGATTGCTGTGTGAAGTTGGATTATAGGAGAGGGAGAATAAGAAACAGTGGAATTAGTGAGGCTAATTAGAAGAATGTTGCACTAGTTGAAGAGAGAAGGGTTGATGGCCTGAACCTGTAGGGGCAGAACTGTGAATAGCAATTTTGGCGGTTAAGGCAAACAGCTAAAAATTGACCTTCAAACAACTCTGTAATTCAAGATATGGCTTGCAAGTGGGTGTGACTGTAATGTGCCTTTCAATAGCTTTCAATTCAACTAAATATTCTGCATAACCAGGTGCTATTCTTTTAAGATAATTATGTAAAAAAAAAAAAAAAAACAACCTTCCTCCTTTACATTTTTGTTTGTAGGTGCAAAGCAACCTAGCAGTTAGTCTGGGGCAGAGGAGGGGGCCCGGGTGGGAGGGTGGGGGAGGGAGGGAGGTGATCAGATTTAGGAGCTAGTTCAGAAGTAGGATGGACAAAGCTTTTGAGGGAAAAAGATTTTGAGTTCATTTTTAAAGTCGTTTTATTCGAAAGGGTAATACATGCCATGGCAAAATTCAAACAGTACTGAAGATATACATTGAAAAGCATGTCTCCTTAACCAGAGTCAACCACTGTTAACAGTTCTTGAGTATTCTTCTAGATGTTTTTTGGTACCACTGTAAGTTTAAATTAAATATGTATACACACACACATTTTTTTTTTGGCTGCACCCGAGGCATAAAATATTTCCAGGGCCAGAACCCATGCCATAGCAGTGACAATGCCGGATCCTTAAGTGCTAGGCCACCAGAGAACTCCTTTAATATTTTTACCTAAAAAAATAATTCTTTTTATTAAAATATTTAATATTGTTCTTTTTATAAAAATGGGAGCATGCCATAAACCCTGCTCCTCCCTTTACTGATTCACTTAACTTTACATTGTGGCAGTTTCGCCATATCTGCTTGATTCTTTTTTTTTTTTTTCTTTTGCCATGTGGAAGTTCCTGGGCCAGAGATCTAACCTGTGCTGCAGTTGCAACCTGTGCCATAGCTATGGCAATGCTGGATCCTTAACCCACTGCACCACATGGGAACTTCCAGCTTCATTTTTTTTTTTTAATGATTGTTTAATAGTCCACTGAATGAATGTGTTATAATTTATTTAAATTGGTGTCCAAACTGATGAGCATTGGGGCTGTCTCTAATTTTTGGTGTTTGAATTAGATTTCACATAGGAGAAGAGACATGAATTAATGAAGAAATAATTCTAGACGGTGAAAAAAGGGTCATACATAAACATGGACCCCTGGCATTTTTGTGACTGAGGAACTACTCTTGACTTGCCTAAGCCTTAGCGTGAACGTAGATATAAGGATGGAGGTGGGAGAGTTGTGTTTATGGAGACTTTTGAGTCTCTGTGACTTAAGAATTGGGCATTTCTAACAAGGATGAATTGAAACTGGCTTAGTCACTTCTTCACTGTTTAAAGATCTTTTAGGGGAGGAGGCTGTCACAGGTGTGAACACTACTCTTCTCCAGTAGAAACACCCTCTTGCCCATCCATGGCTGTCATCCTAATGTATCCTAAGTCTACTGTTGTCACAGTTGTTTCTCTGGGCCTCCTAGCCATAGTGAGAAACATAAAGTATTTGTGAAAGAGAAGATAGGTTTGATGGCTTGAATAGAAAGTTGTGTTAGGGAGGAATGCGAATCGGGCCATTTTGTAAGGCCACCTCTCACTAGTTCCTAGTTCCTTCTTTTTATTTAAGCACACTTTGTTCTCCTCCTCTTGATGTTGGAAGAGTTAGTTTCAGACGCAGCCATTTCCCAGTTGCATGATCTTGGGAAAGTCTCAGCCTCTCCAAGCTTCAGTTCTCCCATCAGTAAAGTGGGCATAATAACTCCTGGTTGGCTCGGTGTTGGGAAGATTTAATAAGCCAGCGGGTGTGAAAGGGCCAATGCTTCATTTTATTTTTTTTTGCAAGGCCTTGCCAGGATGGAGTTTGCAAAGCAATATGTAATCCAACCCAAGACAGTGAAGCACATTCCATTCTTTCCTGGGATGTGCCTGCCAGTGTAAGCATCCCATACCCTCAGGCTCTGTGCTTAATTGAAATTATTCCAAAAGGTTCATCACCTTTAGGAAAATACTTCTAGATTTCTTTACATTTGTATAGCACTTTATGGCTGGCAAAGAGACCTTAGCAACAATGATTTAATTTGAAATTCCCAGCAAACCATCTGGGGTAAGTGGGGCATGTTTTATTCCCATGTAACAGATGGCGTAACTGAGGCTTAGAGAGATTGATATAAAGAAACTGAGAGAAGACACATAGATGATAAATAGAGAGCAGGAAGAGGGCCCTCTGGACTACTACAGGACTGATGAGGTGAGAGGTAGCTTCCCTACTCTCCATCTATCTAGGGCTTGGATTCTTGAGTCTGTTTCCCCAATCATATTTTATATCCCAGTAAAACACGTGTCACTTTAAAAAATAATTTCTCATTGAAAAAAAAAAAGTAGTATTAGTAAGATATTTTACAGATTGCAAAATACTCCCCCCTCCCCTTTTTTAGGGCCATACCTTCGGCATATGGAGGTTCTCAGGCTAGCAGTTGAATCGGAGTTACTATTGCTGGCCTACGCCACAGCACAGCAGCATCAGATCTGAGCTATGTCTGAGACCTACATCACAGCTCTCGGCAATGCCGGATCCTTAACCCACTGAGCAAGGCCAGGGATCGAACCCGCATCCTCATGGATGCTAGTTGGGTTCATAACCCTCTAAGCCACAGTGGGAACTCCTACAGTTCGCAAAATTCTTTAAAATCCACGGACTCATTTGATTTTGACAATAACCCTATGAGGTGAGTAGAGCAAATTTTTGAGTAATTCCATTTTGCAGATGAGGAAATAGACTTAGGAATTGAGACCTGCCCTAGGTCAAACTAGAAATAAGAAGCAGAGCCAGAACGGGAACTTGGCTTTCCGGTCAGCAACTTCAATGCCTTTTTATACTTTCATTATTGTTATTATGCTTTTATTGGGCTGTGTAATTTTCTTTTTTAAAAATTTAAACTAGATAACCTTGTGTAGACTTTCATTAAAAAACATTTATTGAGTACCTTTGTAAACTGCTCCCTATCTAGTTGAGGGAAAGTTAAATAAACAAATGGTTACAATCAAAGACAAAATATAATTTGCAGTTTGGAGTCAATAATGGTTTTTAATGACAGCATGATGACAACTTTTCCTCAAAAGTTAATGGTCACAATTGAGTTTTGTGAAGAGTGGGAGAGAGAAGCCACACATACCCATGTGTGTAAGTGCCCCCCACCCCCCGACATTAGTAAAAACCATCTGAATTTTACATTCCAATAAGTAACTGGCATTTTCTTGGCATGTTAATCTGTAGGAAATTACAGGCTGCAGTGTAGTAGTATATCATCAAAGAATGTCAACTAGATTACAGTATTATGTTACTTTGATGTCATTGCCCAGCATTATTTTGGGCTTTTTCTTATTAACAGATACATTAGCTAGATCTTATTTCAACATCATGTAAAAAAAAGAGAGGGAGAGAATTTGTAATAATTTCCTTTGTAAACGGCATATTTCTTGTTTGATAATAAAGACTTTGCTTACTTCTTGTCCTCTTGCTTCCTCGGGGCCATAATTGGTTGTTAGTCTGCTCGTCCCTCTTGGTTTTCCAGGGCAACATGTGACCTGAAGCAGACTCTAAAAGAGGAAGCATAAGTCAGACTTAGAGATTCAAGATGAAACAGAACAGTGTGTTTAGAGCACTAGACTTAGAATTCTTTTTTTAAAAAGGAAGTGTAAAACTCCCCTACATATTGAAGAATTAACTTTATCCAAAGAGAGGTCTGGTCTTTGCTTTTAGCTACTGGGAGGCAATCCCTGGACCCCCTAAAATGTCCTACCTGATAGGAGAGTTTTTGTCGGCCTAGGGCGTTTGGGCACTGGCTAGTCTGGCAATTTTGTGGTGGGAGCTTTGGGACATGCCGTGTCAGATGTGACCTCCAGAGGGCCTGTGTGCCATGTGGGCAGTGTGTGACTGAGCTTCAGTATAAACTCTGGACGCCAGAGACCCAGGTAAGCGTCTCTGCTTGGCAACACTCTTGAGTGCTGGCATACATTGTAGCCAGGAGGAGGTAATGCCATTCACGACGCCACAGGAGATGACCAGAAGCTTCATATTTGGGCCTCTCCCATATTCCACCCCATCTGTCTCTTCTTTTGGTTGGTTCTGATTTATATCCTTTTGTGGTAATAAAACTTTAATTGTAAGTATAGTGTTCTCCTGAGTTCTGTAAGTATTTCTAGCAAAGTCTCAAACTTGAGGGAGTAGTAGGATTCCTGAACTTGTGACTGGTATCTCAAGTGAGGACAGCTTTGTGGAGGACTAGGCCTATAACCTGTGAAGTTTGGCCTAACGCTGGCCTAACATTGGAAGTTGGTGTCAGACATCACTGCATTTCCCAAAACCTGATTTTAGATTTAGATTTTGGCACTTTCTAGCTCAGGTTAGTTCTCTCAGCTTCAGTTTTTTTTTTTTTTAATCCTTAATTGAGGGGTCATCTCTGCCCTGTTTTCCTCACAGGGTTAATTCTTTAAGATCAAAATAAATAAATAATGCGTACAAAAGATATTAATAGCAAATAAGAATGTGCTATTTAAAAACTATCGTAGGCCATCAAACTATATTAATATTATTTCAGTGGAACTAAATGGATGAATACGGCAGAAGTGTGGGTGGGTTTGGCACCATTTTATTCATTTATTACACAAACAATTTTTGTGTTTATGTTGTGTGCAGAGCTCTGGGAAGATAACAGTGAAGAAATCAAGGCTGTGCCCTTGTGGGGCTAATATTATACTCAGGGAGAGAGATAATAACATGAAGTAAATAATGAGACTGCGTGAACTGTTGTGGGAGAAGCGAATGGAGGGACAAGATAGGGAGCAGTTCCATCAGAAGGGCTGCTTCTTGAGGCAGAGTGGCCAATAAAGAGCTCTCAGAGGAGCTGACATTTGAAAAAGGATTGTAAGGAAGAGAACTAGAATGTTTTTCAGGCAGGAGGACTAGGAAGGGCAAAGGTCTTTTTTTTTTTTTTTTTGGTGTGTGTGTGTGTTTTTAGGGCCTCACCCTCAGCACATGGAGGTTCCCAGGCTAGGGGTCCAATTGGAGCTGTAGCCGCCGGCCTACACCACAGCCACAGCAACACAGGATGCGAGCCACTTCTGCGACCTACACGACAGCTTATGGCAACGCCAGATCCTTAACCCACTGATCGAGGCCAGGGATCAAACCTGTGTCCTCATGGATGCTAGTCAATTCATTAACCACTGAGCCACGATGGGAACTCCAGGGCAAATGTCTTGAGATGGGAAAGAGGTTAGTGTGTTTGAAGAATAGAAAGGAGGTCTATGTGGCTGCACTGAGGCAGTGTAATGTGGGGGGCGGGCCTGGGTCAGATAATAAAGGAGAAGAGGTGGGATTTTTATGTTGAGAGTGATGTGAAGCTTGGGTGGTTTACGTAGGCAAGTGACATGAATTGCTTTAAAAATCCACTGCTGGGGGGGAGAGGAGAAGCTGGGGTAGCTCACCAGGGTTCCAGTGAGCTCTTTTCCTAAAGGGACATCAAGAAGGGAGGTTCGTGGGATAACCACAGGCTGTTTCTGCGGTTGGTCTTGGGGCTACAACCTGTAACTTATTGTCTCCTTGCTCGGTTATCTACTCTAAATTCCGCTCTTCCTCTCTGTGGGCGATGAGTCCACTATCATCTCTGCTGGTTCTGATGGCTCACCTGGTTGTATAACTCACTCTCTTTTTCTTGAGGAGGTCTGAGCCCTGATACCCTCCCCCTTCACTGGCTGGGCTGGGCTGGGCTGGGCTTGCCATTCATGTCACATTTAGGCCACAGAGTGCCAAGAGGTGCCCAGTGGATACCTGAGTTCCATGCATAGTCTTGCCCAGCATCATAGCAGTTCCACTTCCTTTTGCTGATCAGACTCAATATCCCTGCCTCAGGCCCCGTCAAAGCTGCAGCCTTGGGGAGCAACATGCATGATGTAACTTACATTTTATTTTTATTTTTAAATTTTTGGCCTTTTAGGGCTGCAGTCGTGACATATGGAGGTTCCCAAGCTAGGGGTCTAATTGGAGCTACAGCTGCTGGCCTACACCACAGCCATAGCAACTTAGGATCTGAGCTGAGTCTGTGACCTACACCGGATCCTTAACCCACTGATTGAGGCCAGGGATGGAACCCAAACTCTCATGGTTGATAATCAGATTTGTTTCCTCTGTACCACAACGGGAACTCCCTAACTTACATTTTAAAAAAATGTCATTCTGGCTGCTGTGTGGAACCTGGATGGAAAGGGAGTCAGAGTGGAAGCAGAGAGGATAGTAGGAATTCCTGTTTGTCCAGGTGAGAGATGGTGGTTTGGGCCAAGGAAGTGGTCATGGAAATACTTCTACTTGTTAGACTACAAACTCCAGGAAGGCTTGGAGCTGTTTCTTTTGTGTCCTTATGTGTTCCAAGCTTCTAGAATTGCTTGGAGTACATAGTAGGTACTCCAAAAATATAGCTGGATCAATGAGAGAATAATTCCTTTCTAAAGTTAGACAAGAGTCAAGTTTAGGATAAATAAAAGCGTAAGCTCTTCTAAAAAAAAAAAAAAAAAAGCTGACACTTTGTTATGTGCCCCAATATATGGGCTGGAGCAATATTCTTCAAGGTTGACATATTGTTACCAGAACAAAGAAGCCTCCCAGGGATTGTTTCCTTTTTTGTGGATGTAAGATGCAGCGGTTTATCTTTTGTCTAAACAGATGTCCTAGCACACCACTGCCACTGGACCTCAAATGACTTTACCGAAGGGAGAGGTCCCTGAATCTTCATAGAGTTTATATCCCACCCTCTTGATCACTTGTGTCTTACCAAGAGTTCCAGGTCGTAGCCACCTTTTGCTCATTTACTCCAATCAACATAATGTCCCTGATACAGTGGATCAGTGTGATGTTCTGTGGGATGTCCCGATGGTCTAGCTCTTTTCTGGATATACCATGACATAGACAGGGAGAGTTACCACAGCCTGGGGGAAAAACTAAATGAATGGTGTTCGGTTCACCTGAATGCTGTTTCTGAACTTCTTTCCTGATTGGGGTAAAGAGGAATGTATTTGCTATATCAGTGGCCACTTGAAGCCACATTTGTATGCTCTAGCAATGAGACCACATCTAGCATGGTGGCTGCAATTAGGACTTGAGCTGAACTGGCAGTAGTCTGCATCATTCTTTAAGATCTGTATGTTTTCTGCAGGGGCCAGAGTGGTGAATTAAACAGAGATACGGTAGGGACCTCTGCCTCTGCATCCTTGAGATCCTTAAGCGTGGTGCTGATCTCTGTCTTCCCTCCAAAACAAAAATACTGTGTTTTGTTTACTGTCTTGTCTGGGGAATGGAGGGGTGGGAGAGGAGTACAGTTTCAGAGGCTTCCATTCACCCTTCTCCACTGTGAAAGCTCTTATCACATAAATCAATGACCCAATGTGGGGGGCTTCTCCAACTGCCGAATATATCAATCCCAGTTACACATTCAGGGACTGGAGAAATGACCACCAGCTTGGGCCATGGACCCAGTGGACCCACTTTAAGATGCCTTGAGCCAGGATACCATTTGGACCTGGCCCGTGTCCCATCACTTCCGAGGGGGTCCACAATGACATTTCAGGTCTCTGAATACCAACGCTGTATCCTGCCATATATCTGCCTCCCCCCAACCTCCCAAGTAAATGTCTGTAAGTCCCTATGGGAGAAGGACTGGTGGAATTACAGTGTATACTTGCGGTGACATTGAAAGCTGCTTTCTCCTGGGGACTCAGTTTTCATACAAGAGATTTCAGCTCTGAAAACACTTTCAGGTCTAGGAGCTGGGCAGGGGATCATGACTTTAAAAAAGTGTTTAGGAGTTCCGTCATGGTGCAGAGGAAATGAATCCAACTAGGAACCATGAGGTTGCAGGTTCAATCTGTGGCCTCGCTCAGTGGGTTGAGGATCTGGCATTGCTGTGAGCTGTGGTGTAGTTCGCAGACACGGCTCAGATCCAGTGTTGCTGTGGCTGTGGTGTAGGCTGGCAGCTGTAGCTCTGATTCGACCCCTAGCCTGGGAACCTCCATAGGCACTAAAAAGCAAAAAAATTAAAAAAAAAGTGTTTAAAAACTATTTTTATTTTTAGCTGCGGTAGGAAACGTAAAATCATCGTAAAAATTTTAAACAGTACAGTTTAGGAGTTCCCATTGTGGCTCAGCGGAAACGAATCTGACTAGCATCCATGAGGATGCAGGTTTGATCCCTGGCGTCGCTCAGTGGATTAAGGATCTGGCATTGCTATGGCTGTGGTGTAGGCTGGTAGCTACAGCTCCGATTCAACCCTGAGCCTGGGAACCTCCATATGCAGTGAGTGCAGCCCTTAAAAAAACCAACCAACCAACAAACAAAAAACCCAGTACAGTTTAGTAGCATTAAGCACATTCACAGTGTTGTGCAACCCAGAAATTTTACATTTTGCAATATTGAAACTGTGTATGTATTAAACGGCAACCCATTTCCCCCTCCCTTGGGTCCCTGGTAACTGCTCTTCTACTTTCTGTTTTTATGACTTTGACTACTTTAGATACTTCATATAAGTGGGAGCATATAGCATTTGTCTTTCTGTGACTGGCTTTCTTAGCATACTGTCCTCAAGTTTCATCCATGTTGTGGTATTTGACAGGATTTGCTTCCTTTTTGAAGGCTGATTAATATTTCATTGTATAAATATACCATATTTTACTTATCCATTCATCCATTCTTGGACATTTGAGTTACTTTCACCTCTGGCCCATCGTTAATAATGCTGCTATGAACATGGGTGTGCAAATATCCTTACAAGATCCTGCTTTTCATTTTTTTTTTTTTTTTTTTTTTAGGGCCACAGGTGGGGCTTATGGAAGTTCCCAGACTAGGAGTCAAATTGGAGCTACAGCTGCCGGCCTACACCACAGCCACAGCAACACGAGATCCGAGCTGCGTCTGGACCTACACCACAGCTCATGGCAATGCTGGATCCTTAAGCCACTGTGCGAGGCCAGGGATGGAACCTGCATCCTCCTAGTTGAGTTCCTTTCCACTGAGCCATAACAGGAACTCCCTGCTTTCATTCTTTTTTTTCCCCTTTCTTTTTATGTTCATACCTGCAGCATTTGGAAGTTCCCAGGCCAGGGACTGAATCTGAGCTGCAGCTGTAACTGGAGCCAAAGCTGCAGTAACTCTGGGTCCTTTAACCCACCGTACCAGGTGGGGGATCCAAACTGCTGCAGTCGGATTCTGTTTTTTTTGTTTTTTGGGGCACCTGCAGCATATGGAAGTTCCCAGGCTAGGGGTCCAATAGGAGCTAGAGCTGCCAGCCTACGCCACAGCCACAGCCATGCCGGATCCCCTGACCCCTCGAGTGAGGCTAGGGATCAAACCTGCATCTTCATGGATTCTAATCGGATTCATTTCTACTGTGCCACAACAGGAACTCCAGCAGTCGGATTCTTGACATACCGTGCCATGGTGGGAACTCCATCCTTCTTTCATTTTTTTTTTTTTTGCTATATACCAGGAGTGAGATCAATGGATCATATGGTAATTCTATTTTGATTTCTTTGAGGAACTGCTACATTATTTTCCGTAGTAGCTTTACCACTTTACATTCCTACCAACAGTGCACAAGGGTTCCAGTTTCTCATCAAGGATCATGATTTTTTAAAAATTGGGACAACAGTGCTCAGCCTCCTGCTCATATAGTGTTGCATTCTTTTTCTATATTAAACAGTGCCCATCTTTTTTGTCCCTAGGGATATTATGTTCTATTACCAGCTCAGATCTCTGTGGGTCAAACCCTCTTGGTTGGCCCATTAGTCTTGCTCGTCATTAAGATAATTGTGAGCCCCTGGTTTCTACTGTTGCCACTTGGCCTCTGTTGATGGCAATGGGGGGGTGGTTGATTATCTCTGTGTCTATCAACGATCCCAGCTCTGTGGTTGCCTCTCCTACCTTCATCCCTGGTCTGCCGACATGAGTCACCACTCCTAATGGCTGTGATGAATGCTGTGTCTGCTGGATTTTCTGTGAAATACAATCCGATGGTGGGTCTTCAGGCCTCAAATAATAGATCCATCCCAGTATGCCCTCTCCCTAAGCTTTTTAATCCTTTTCTCCACTGTCTGATGTGGTAATTCAGGCATTTCCACTTTGCTCAGTGTGGGACATCACTTTTTTCAGGCTTTTAGGAGCCCTCTGATAACACATTGGAACATCTCTGGGGTCCCTGCTGGAATGTAACCCCTGTATCCCAAGAGAGTACCCTAACCCCTAAATTAATAAACTATTTCTCATCCAGTATTATATTCTAGTGCCCTTGATCTAGTACGCTCAAACTTGAATCCATGGCATCCTCTCTTGCTTATGCTGTGACAATGCCAAGTGTTAGTATTTGCTCCTTTCCTCCCTTATGAGATCCAGCATGTTCTCAGCTGTAGGTGACAGTTTCATAAATGATTCCACCACTATTTAACCCAGGTGACACTTTTCCCAGCGTCCAGTAGCAATTTCCTCCCTGCTCATTCAGCCTCTACTAATAGCCTCCTGGCTGCCCTTCTAGACTCTGTTTGCACCCTGGTCCCAGTGCCAATGCCCCAAGTTTTAGGTTTTAGTTATGGCAGTGTTCCCACTTCCATGTACCAATTTCTGTTTCAGTTTGTACTGAATAACAAACCACTCCAAAACTTAGTGGCCTAAGACAACAATGCTTTATTAATTTCTCACAATTCTGTGAACTGACTGGAAGGCCAGTCTTTGGTCTTGCCTGAGGTGCTGCATTTTAGCTTGTGTTTGCCCAGAGGTCTGGGTGTGGGGATGATTCTGTGTGGGTTCAGTGCCTCATTCTCCATGAGCTCTCACATCCCAAAGATGCTCCGCCAACTTTCTTATATGTTAAGCTAAATTTTAAGAGGGCCAGAGAGGAAACTGCAAGACCTCTTAGGGCCTAAACTTTGGAACTTACACAACAGCATGTTCTATTGGCCAAAGCAAGTTACAAGCAAACCCAGATTCGAATGGCAGTTGGAGAAACAGCAATGACTCTTGAGTGGGACCGGCAGTAAACTCACAAAGCAAGAGTATGTAGGGAGGTTGATTCACTGAGTACCATTATTTAAGAATCTACCACAATAAGTTTAAGGTGCCCATTAAAATGGAATACTACTCAGCCATAAAAAAGAATGAAAAATTTGCCATTTACAACAACGTGGATGGACATGGAGGGCATCCTGCTAATTGAAATTCAGATAGACAAATACTGTATAATATCACTTATATGTGGAATCTAAAAAAATACAACAAACTAGGGAATGTAACAAAGAAGAAGCAAACTCATAAAGAACAAACTAGTGGTTACCAGTGTGGAGAGGTGGGGGAGTGGGCAGTACAAATTATTGGGTGTAAGATAGGGTATAAAGATGTATTGTACAACATGGGGAATATAACCAGTATTTTGTAGTAACTGTAAATGGAGTATAATAACCTTAAAAATTATATTTTAAAAGTCATTAATAGGTCCTAAGAGTTCTCATCACAAGAAAGAAAAGGATGCCTTTTAGACACCCAAGAAAAGATGCCAAATAGGTACTTAGCTCTAAGTGCCTTGATCCCAGAGTGGGGAGTTAGGCCAGGAAAACAAATTGGGAATCATCAACACACAAACATGATGCTTACGTGAGTCGTTCTGCCCTCCATGTTCCTGTGGACCGTGGAGGAGGCAGGGTGCTAGCAGCGTGCAGCCCTCTGCACGAGGCTGGGGGAAGTGGAACATTCTGCTCTTGCTGCGGCTCCAAGTCTATCTCCCCACTCAGGTGTAGAATATTCCACTACCTTCCTGTTCCCCTCCCACCTCTAAGAGCCTTAGGCCTTAAGGATGAGGTTAGGACAGCTGGCCTACATGCAGAGAATAGGACAGGAAACCATGCTATTGCCTTGTTTTGTCACCTAAAGAAAGGAACCCAGCAAATTGGGGACAAAGCCATATTGCCCTGCTCAATCTTCATTTTGTTGTGTTGCATTTTGCTGCCAGGTAGGAAAATTTTGCAAAAGCAACTATATTCCCATTGTTACCACTTCCCTTTCTTAATCTAGCAATTTAGGCATCATCCCAAGTGTCTGACAACACTTTGTTAACCCTAAGCTGATAACCTTTATTTTAGATTTTTTTTTCTTTCTCAGGAGGAAGGGGCTGTTTGCTGTCATGGTTTTACTATCTGGAAGAGGAAAAGCAAGAATGAGGTTGAGACTAGTATTTTCTTTCTTTCTTTCTTTTTTTGTCTTTGTTTGTTTGTGTCTGTCTTTTTAGGGCTGCACCCATGGCATATGGAAGTTCCCAGGCTAGGGGCCGAATTGGAGCTGCAGCTGCTGGCCTACACCACAGCCACAGCAATGCCAGATCCTTAACCCACTGAGCGAGGCCAGGGATCAAACCCACGTCCTCATGGATACTGGTCAGTTTTGTTACTGGTGAGCCATGATGAGAGTCCAGTATTTCTGAAAGAAGGGGTAATTTCAGAGCTGTTCCAAATCAGCAGGAAAGACAGGGGAGATAAACCCAACTGGTCCAAAGGAGGAAGCAAAGAGGAGGAAGGAGTAAGAGTTGGCAACTCTGATGCAGATCGAGAGTTCTATGCTACCTGCTCTTCTCTGAGTGACTCTTCTCCATGTTGTCTTTACAAAAATGAAAACTGCCTTATGTTTCTGTAGTTGTGTCAGCCTCTCCCTCCTGATAACTTCGGAGGAGCTGGGAATCCGTATTCTCCAATTGCTCCCCAACCTTAACACAGTTCTCCCTGCACTTCTTAACTCTCCAAGATTCTATTTTTAAACTGGTTTTTGCTAATTTTGCATTCTCCTCAAGCCTACTTCCAAGCCCAGCCTGGGGTTGGGGTTGGGATTGGGGTTGGGGTTGGGGTTGGGGTGAGGCAAGCACAGGAGATTCTGGCTCCACCTCTCATTTCCTGAGCTGAGTCGGGCTGCACTAATTGACCTCGAGGGTCTCAGCTGTGCGAAGTTGGGTGTTTGTTAGATCTCGTTAGGATTGTAATTAGTGCAGAGAATCTAGGTCAGAGGCAACTGGTTGGATTGATGGTCTCGGGGGCATGAATAAAGGTGGGGAATAGCAAACAGGTTCCTGTTCTGTGGGTGGGGTGAGCCAGGGGCAGGGAACGGTGGGACTTGTGTTATACACACAGACAGACAGACACAGGGTCACGTGCAGAGAGGCGCTCAAAGTCTTGGTGTGTGTGTGTGTGTGTGTGTGTGTGTGTGTGTGTGTGTGTGTGTGGTGCGTTCGCTCCCGCATTTACTCGGGTTTCTTTCCAACCTCTCCATATATGGTGTGGCTCTAGAGCAGGCTGGGGATTGGCTGCTGTTGTTGGGAGACTGGGAGATAGGAAGAAAGCAGAAAAAGGAACGAACCCAGCAAAGGAAGGATGTGGGGAGGGGTGGGGGCTGTAGCCGAGCCTGAGGGTGGCAGAACGGGGCTAGGTCCCCTCAACAATGAGGTTTAGAAAGGGGAGAGAGTCTTTGGGACTGTTTTTGAGGGGGAATGAGGTAGAGTTTCCTGTTGGCAGAGGGGCTGGGAGAGAGGACAGGGAAGGGGTAACGCTGTGTCCATAGGGTCAGCATGGCATGAGCAGGAATAAAGGCTGGAGCAGGAGTTAGAGAAATTTATGGATTTCCCCCCCCTCTTTCCTTTTTACTCTAAAAATCTACCTAGAGCTGTGCTGTGGAAATAGCATGCAAATTAACTCATCAGCTTTCCAGGTCAGCACCTCAGACATCTTCCTAATGGAGGCAGATCAGGACCGTACCTCAACCTGTTTCCCAAACCTCTACTTAACAATTTAATGGGGGAAAAACAGGAAAAGTTTGAGGAAGATGTCATTGAAATATGAAATGGCATTTGGTTCTTTACCTCTCACCCCATTTCAACTCTGTGTCCTGGATTTCCTCATCTTCTTGGCTCAGGGCCTCCTAAAAGATTCTCCCTTTTCCAGTTCATTTGTGTAAGGGAAGAATATAGCAGAGATATTGGAAGAGGGGAAAAGAAGAAAAATACATCTCCTGAAAAATGTCTATTGGCAACTGTATAGGAAGCACGTTGCCCCACATCCCCCACCCAAAGTACCCATTTGCCCCAAAGCATGTGACTGGGAGGAAGTAAGGGAAACACTGCAGGTAAATAAATGGGAGTGAGGGAGTGAGGGAGAGCAGTCTGGGAGGAGGGGAAAGCTAGAGTTCCAGCCTTATCAGCTTCCAGCTATGGTGCCTGTGCTCAGGCTTCCCTGACAGAGATCACACTGGCAGCCCACCACCAGGATGCACTCTCAGCTGTTTTTCTAGTGCTAAGCTCTGAAGACAGGAGAACAAGCTTTTCCCTCCTTTCTGTCTCTAGCCTTTAGCACAATGCCTGGGACGAGCACACCCAGGGACCGGATCAGCTTGCGTACCAGAACACAGTGACAGTGAATAACACCATGCCCTGGGCCTCATTCAAACTGTACTCCCACCACCTGGCTACTGTTAATAGCCCATGAGTCAAACTAATAATAGTAGCAGCTGCCACAACAGCTATTTACCAACTGGCAGGCATTTTCCATACACTGTCTTTATGCTTCCATTTTGCAGATGAGAAAACTGACACTTGGAAAATCTTGTGCCTTGCTTAGGGCTTCATAACTAAAAAGTCAGATTTTTTTTTTTTTTTTTTTTGCTTTTTAGGGCTGCACCCACAGTGTATGGAGGTTCCCAGGCTGGGGGTCCAGTTGGAGCTACAGCTGCAGGCCTATGCCACAACCACAGCAATATCAGATCTGAGCCATGTCTGTGACCTACACCAGAACTCATGGCAATGCTGGATCCTTAACCCACTGAGTGAGGCCAGGGATTGAACCCCCAACCTCATGGCTCCTAGTTGGATTTGCTTCTGTTGCACCACGACAGGAACTCCTAAAAAGTCAGCATTTGAACCCAAATCTGGTTCCAAAGCTCATTTTATCACTTTGTGGCCTGGAGCCCAGCACCCAACTCCATCTCCCAGGGTCCCTGAGCTTTCTTTTCTGCTCCCCTCACCTATTTTTCTGTCTCCCTCCATCCTCTAGCTCCCCTGGGAGCCACAGATAATTGGCATGTCGGGATATACATGTCATTCTTGCTTTTTTCTTTTTCTTCATTATGTGGGAGTGACAAAGAGAAGAAAGACATATAAAAAAAAAAGTATCATTTTAACCTAGACTCAATATTGGTAACAATGGGTAGCTCTGCTTAAGAGTTTAGGTGAATGAAACCTGTTTGGAGGACAAGAAGCCTGGACACCCAGGCTCCCTCCCCTCCCTCCCTAGGAGACTCTGGGAATGACAAGTGGGTGGCCCTCTAGGGCACCCTCCTCACTCAAGGATCCATATAATTTAGTTAACTACAGGCTAGATCTAGGGAAAATCTTCATGATTGCACGTGGTGGAAACTGAAAGAGCATGAGAATCTCTCTTCCCTATGACATTCAACTCGGAGAGATTCCCTCATCTTGTTTATGTGGGTTGTGGAGTTATGTCAGAGCAGAAGAATGGCAATTGAGGGTCTGTGTTTTGTCCGAAGGATCTTCCGTGTCTCCCTCCTGCCTCACCTTCCTGAATGTCACGATGAGGGCAACCTCATGGCCAGAATCTACATGTAGTTTGTCTACATCTTCTCCTCTTCTCCCCTCTCAGCTTTAGGGGAGCTCCAGGTTTGGGGTCTTGGAGGTGAGTGATCTAAGGAGGAGGGCAAGAAGCTAGCAAGGGGTCTACAGTTGACATGTGAACAACAGGTTTGAATTGCACGGGTCCACTTATTGGTGGATATTTTTTCAATAAATACAACACAGTCTACAGTTGATTGACTTTTCAAATGCAGAGGAAACTTGGATATGGAGAGCTGACTGTAAGTTACAGGTGGATTAACCCTAGTGTCATTCTAGGGTCAACTGTATTTCAAAGTGGGTTTTTTTTTTTAATCCCCATATACTTGATTCATCAGGCTGTCACCTTCTTTCCAAAAGGCATTCATCGCCTGCCTTCACAACTCTTCTCTGGACACTGTACTGTTATTAAAGTTGCTCTTAGAGACTTCTGAGGAAAGAAGCAAACAGAATGAGTTGTACCTACCATATCTACCACAGACAAGAAAGCAGGGGAGCCTGGCAGCTCCACAAGTGGTCAGGAAGGTGGTGGTATGAGCATAATGATGTTTTTCTAAAGCTGGGGCTTAATTCGTGTTGGAGCAAGGTCTGAGAAAGAGCGAGAGGCTACAGGAAATCCTCGCTTGGCCAAAAGAGGAACCTGGGCACATATTTGGTTTTCCCCTTCATCCTGCCCAGCTTGCATCACAAATCAGTTTCCTTCTTAGTTTGGTTCTTCTGTGGGGTGGGCTGTTCCTGGTTCCCCTGTGCTAGGCACTCCCAGCCAAATGACCAAACCAATTCCATCCATCAGTGTTGGGGAGGGTGAGAGAGATGAAGGGAAGGAACACCTCAAATAAGAAAGCCACGCAGCTTGATCTCAATCAGAAGCGTGAGAAGCCAGGGTCTGATGGGGGATTTTAATTGCACAAATCCTCCTTGGGGCTGGGATAAATTTCACTTCTGTGTGTGTGGACAGGTGGCACTGGCCCCCACATCCCTACAGCTAGAGCTGAGCAGCTGAAATTTCATCCTCAGATTGAAAACTTGGAGTGGGACACAGGAGAAGCCCCTTTCCCTCCCCCTCTAAACTCAGGAGCCCACATATGTCCTTGGGAGCAGCAGTGTGTTCCTCACCGTGCCTCAGAGGGGAGTGGGTGTAAAATGCTCAGACTGTGCCTTCGTTACCCTCTCTTTCTTCATCCAGGTGAAAGCTTCTTAATACTACCTTAGGGGTCACCTCCTCCCCAAACTCAGGCAATTTAGGTCTCAGAGATGGAATGGGAGATGGAAGGAAAGGATGTTGGAAATGAGGGCTGTAGGGGGAGCTGGGCAGCAGCAAGAGCAACAAGTTTGATTGTGTTTATGTTTTTTTTGACTGAGGTAAATAAAAAAACTTTATCCTGCAACCCTTGGAGATAAAAATCTGTCCGCCCCACAAGTTCCAGACTCTTGTCACCTTTCTTCACATCAGGCTCTTCCGGTACTGACTGTGCTGGGTAGTCTGTCTGAGGTGGGAGTCTGGGGTCTGCAGGTCCATCTGTCTGTACAGGTCCCTCAGCTCCCTGACTTCCTGCAGCACCCTCTTCGCCTGGCTCCAATTTGATGACGCCTCTCCCAGCAGCCGCTCCGTCTCCAGCAGCAGCTGCTCTGATTCCGAATCGGGAGGAGACCGAGGGGGGTCCTTGGCTTTTCGCTTCCCATCTCCCAGTCCCTGAACCTCTGCCAGCAGCTCCTGAGTCTTCTCCAGTTTCCTTGCTACCAGGTCCTGGATCCGGGACAGCTGCCCCGGGTGGGGTGGGATGGGGGTTGGGGGGTCCTCGGCCCGCAGTTGGAGGGCACGGGCCGGGGCAGCGTCCCGCTGAGACAGGATCTCCTCCAGGGAGGCACAGCGGCCTTTTTCTGTGGGAGTCAACTTCTTGGGTGCCTGGGGGGTATAGGTGGCCCCTTTGTCTGGCTTTTCCCAACGTCGGGGAAGGCCACCTGCCCGGTCCGCGGAGGGCTGGATGCGGTCCGAGTCTGCTCTCCGCCGGCTGCCTGCCAGCTGGGCCACAGACTTGTCCAGGTCGACTCGAAAGCTCTCAGCACAGGAGGTTGATTCCTCAGGGGAAGGGTCCTCCTCCTGGATCAGGTCCAAGGTCAGCATTCCATCCGAGGTAGACGTCGAAGCCTAGGGAGGGAGAGGGCGGGAGTGAAGGGGGTAGACGGTCATCAGTGGGCATTTCAGGGCTGACTGCCTGAAAGCGAGGCAAGCTGTGCTCGCTTCTCTGCTCAGGGAGCCCCCCCCCCCCCCCCCCGCCCCCCCCCGCGACTCCTGACACAGCCCTTGACTTTATGTGCTATCTTGTATTCCTTTGGTAGTGATTTGAACTTGTTTCTTTTTATTAAATCCTGCTTGGTTTCCCATATTTTTCACTTTACTGCGAGCTTGCTCAAGAGCATCTTTTTCTTCCGTCGGGTGGACTCTCAGCATCAGGCGGGCCTGGCACACACAGGATGCCCGGCACAGCAGGGTAACTGCCCTTTGCCATCTCTATCCTCTGAGCCACACACTTCAACCCCTCTGCTATTTGGACCTCAGAACCCCTTGCCTTCAAAGAAAACTTATTCTGGAAATTCCCATACAGTGCAGCAGGTTAAGGATCTGCTGTTGCCACTGCTGTGGCATACGTTCGACCGAGGAACTTCCACATGCCTCAAATGCGGACAACAACAACAACAAAAAGAAAGAAAGAAAAAAAGAAAAAGAAAAAACGTATTTTATTTCCAGAATACTATAACTAAAAAAAAAAGTGATAAGGGTATTCAGCACCTCGTATGTACTGATACACACGCTGTTTTTCGATCGGTCCTCACAGCAGCCCGTCAAGTGGGTGTGGTTACTCCCCATGCCCAGCTGGAGACAGCAGCTCGGGGAATCACAGAGAGTACATTGCAAAGCGAGTTCCAACCCAGCACTGTCTGATTCCAAAGCCCACATTCTTTCGACCACACCTGATCTGCCTCTTCCCCTAGACACTTAGCACTCAGACAAGTGAAAGCCAATCCTTGCTCCTCTAAGTGTGACACTGTTACCGGTCAGGAGAGCTAGCCACCAGACAGGAGCTTATATTGCCTTTGCTGTATTCAGCTCTTCTATTTTTCATTTTCCTTGTGAGTATATCTCATTTTCCTCAAAGGATGACACATTTACTGAGGGCAGGGCTTTTGAATTCATCGTAGGTGCTGAATAAATATTTTTGGTTTGGACGGATCAGGCTTCCCTAGCCTTTGACCTTGGTATCACAAAAAGCTCTGGTGGCTGTCCCCTTTAGCAACTGTTACTTTCTCACAGGCTTACATACCACGGCCATCAGGTGTCCCCGGGTTGGGGGGCGGCGGGAGTGCTGGATTTTTGCCCTGTCTCGAGTGGGGTGGGCGAGATAGCTGTCCTCTTCAACGGTGACCTGAAGATACACACAGTCATGGGTGCTCTTCAGAGACTCTCTGTCCCAAGCCAGCTTCCCTTGAGGCCTGAACATGCCTGGTCTGGGAAGTGATCCCACCCCATGGACTACTTCTGAGCAAATCCAAGGGCAAGGGATTTACTGGACATGAAGGGGCTCCTTAGGTTATACCAGGGCTGTCCCAGGCATCATGAAGCAAGAAAAGAGGAACTGGCAGAAAAGACTCAGAGAGAAGCCAGAAGGAAAATGGGAGATAAAGAAGCATAGCTGGAGTTCCTGTTGTGGCTCAGCAGTAATGAACTCAACTAGGATCCATGAGGGTGCAGGTTTGATCCCTGGCCTCCCACAGTGGGTTAAGGATCTGGCGTTGCTGTGACATAGGCTGGCAGGTGCACCTGATTAGACCCTTAGCCTGGGAACTTCCACATGCTGTGGGTGCAGCCATAAAAACCCCCAAAAAAGGAGCAGAGCTGGTGGGGAACTGGTAAAGGGGGCCCACACCATTCTCTTTAGGAGTCACAGCTGCTCCTTCTGCCTCAGGGTCCCCCTCCCCACAGTTTAGCCCCCTGACCTCATCCAGGATGCGGTTCTTGGCTCGGGTGATGGCAGAGTTGAGGGCATTGATCCATGATTCCTTCTCTTCTGGACTGACTGCCAGGAATATCAGGTTGGGTGCCTGTGAGGAGAAGATTCTTGTTTCAGCCAGGGTTTTAGAGTTGGCCTCACCTTGACAGTGAAGAAATAAGAAATTATAATCTCATTCCCTTAAACCAAGCTCCTGGCAGGAGAGAGATTCAACTTCTGGAGTCATCTGTAACTTAAGGAAACCAACCTCTATTCCTGCAAAATGTCAGAGCTTGGAGGTTGTTTTAGAAATGACCAAGGAGGATCTCAGAAGGGTACTGGATATTGATACAGCCCTGGAGATAATCAGAGGAGGTAAAGGACAGATACTAAAATAAAGCTCTGCAAATGTTTTTTTGTTTGTTTTTTTAGGGCCGCACCTGTGGCATATGGAGGTTCCCAGGCTAGGGGTCACATTGGAGCTGTAGCTGCGGCCTACACCACAGCCATGCCAGATCCTTAACCCGCTGAGCAAGGCCAGGGATCGAAGCTGCATCCTCATGAATACTAGTCAGATTCGTTTCCATTGAGCCATGACGGGAACTCCAAAATCTTTAAATGTTTGAAGAAACAGAATGTCCCTGGGTTCCCACAGACAAGGGAAATTAGATTAAAAATTTCAACCAGGGTACAGGGAAAAGGGACTGTCACCCAAGAGAGGTGTGTGTGTGTGAGAGAGCGAGAGAGACAGAGAAAGACGGAGAGAGAGACAGAGAAAGAGAGGCAGACAGACAGAGAGAGGGAGAGAGAGAGGATCTTTGTGGAAGGACGGTTTAAAGGTTGGCTCGCCTGGATGGAAGGAAATGGCCACAATATTCTCAGGTTAAATGATAAAAGCCATGGCAGGAGAGCAATCATTCAGCATCTCCACCAAGAGAGCTGAGAGATCCCAAAGGGGAAGGTGTTCTCCCCAGCGCCCCCCCAGCACCCCCACCCCGGGCCCCGTCAATGATCCAGTTGCCAAGGTGGCAGGGGGAACGGACCGTGTTCCCGGGCTGTTTGGAGTGGGCAAGAGTGAACTTGCTATGGTTCTTCTTGCTCCTGCTCTTGGATTTCCGGAGCTCTTCACACTTCTCATAGTCACTCAGGTCAAACACTTCTTGAATATTTTTCTCATCTTTTACCTAGGGGAGGGTTGGAGGTAAGGTGATAAGGATAAAACTACTTAGTCCCTTCCCCTAAGTTGTTAATTTAGACCAGTTTTGAGAACCCGAAAAAGGCTGAGAAGGGGGTGGGAAAAGACTGTTCTATCCGAGGCCCACAGAGGCCTGACCCCTCAGGCAGGTTTCCACGGAAACCCCCGGTCCCCACTCCCCTCAGCCAAGCAACCGTGTCTGGAGTTCCAGGAGGTCTCTCTTCACTATGACCCCCCACTTTGTCCTTCAAAGGACACAGATACGGGGGCTAATAGTTTAATCCTATCATCCTGAAGTAAGCAAGACCCGGATGGCCCTTGAGTGTCCAGAGGGAGGAGGTAAAGGCAGGGCTGGTATCAGCGATGTCTGGAGGGAATGAAGGGCGGCCTCTGTGCCCCTTGCCATCTAATATTTACGTTGTTGCTTTCTTATCCCACCTGGCACCTTCCTCTAACATATACTACTGGGAAGAGACTCATCTAGCACCTTCATTTCAGGAGCTTCAGCACCATAGAAAGAGCAGCCCCTGTGTTGAGTTTGTTGAGACAGTGTGAAAAATACACCTGCAGTTCCTACCCCTCCTTCCTCCTTCCGAAGTGACAACCCAACCTAGCTCCCGGGGCTTGAGAAGCTACTTAAATCATCCACCTCTCTAGGCAAAGACACAGTTATATTCTCCCTGCAGGACTACATTTCAGACTTGGAAAAAAGTGTTCTGCTACCTCTTTCTATGATTTTAGTTTGAGAGCTGAAGCCCCCTTACTGCCACAAGTCCCTTCTTGTGTCTAAACTGAGTCTTTCCTGCTTGAATTGATCCTGCACCCCATTCTACCCTTAGCAGCTCTATCCAGCATTTGGCTCTTTTAAGTCTCTTGCTGAATGTTTAATCAGAGACCACAATTCTGTCTACACCCTCCAACCCCAACCTGCTTTTTCTGGGCACCACAAAGCAAATTCCACTAAGATTTCTGCCAAGGTCCACTTTAAACCTCTCAGGGTTTTTTCTCCTCTCCCCTAAGGCATTCCCATAGCCCTGTCCTCTGAAGCCATGACCTGGCTTGCAAGAGGAGAGAAGCATTTGTCACTGGCCTGGATGGAGCAGTGTGTGATTAGCAAACCCTTTCACCCGCTGCTAGTTGAGCCTGGGACTGGAAGATGCTGGGGAATGAGCTGCTCAGGTTTTCCTGGGATGAGAGATGAAAACCACCAGTTCTTGTCTTGTCAGAACTAAACAAACAGACAAAGGTAGCCTCATATATTCCCTGGAAGACATCTACCCTCCATGACTGGAGTTATTTCACAGGGGCCCCCACTTCCCAAGCTCTGAAATAGGAATTGTGTGTGTGGAGGTGACTTCATCTATCTGCCTGGTTCTCATCAGCCTTAAAGTGGGGACGTGGTTCTCTCTTCCATCTCAGCTCATCTCTGCTCTTGTAGCTGCCCATCCTTCCAAATTGCCGCTGAACCCAGGGGACTGACACAGGCCCATTCAGGTAAATGGCTGCTCATACACCCACCTCTGTTTGTTTCCCACAGTGTGGCTCCTCCAGGGCTCTCCCCTCTCCCAGGCTCTCTGGCTTTGGGGTAGGAAGTGACCAGAGGCCTTGAAGGATTGTGGGTGGAAGTGGACAAGATGCTGGCAAAGGATGTTCCAGAACAATTCCCAGAAACATGGGGCAGGGATGCAGGGTGATACATCATTCCTCTCCCCCTCCTTCCTCAGGGTTGAGACTATCAGCAGAGGCCAGAAATCTTGGAGAGGAAAGTGTTGGGTGTGTGTACAGAGCCAGGGGAAGAGAGTTACTTATTCTGTTTTCCTTAGGGGAGGGGAGGGAAGGGAAGGGAGGTATTCTGGCTTGCACACGACTGATAAGGAACTCTGAGGAGCAGGAGACACTGACAGAGCTTAGCCCTTGACAGGGCATGGAAGGAAGGAGATGGGCTGAGGCAAGCAGCGGGACAAGCATATTCTAGTGCACAGGGAAGATGGACAACTCCAAGGACCTAGTTCTTCACTGTATCTTTTTTTTTTTTTGTCTTTTTGCCTTTTCTAGGGCCAATCCTACGGCATATGGAGGTCCCCAGGCTAGGGGTCTAATTGGAGCTGTAGCCACTGGCCTACACCACAGCTACATCGACGCGGGATCCGAGCTGTGTCTGCAACCTACACCACAGCTCACTGAGCAAGGATTCTTAACCCAATGAGCAAGGCCAGGGATTGAACCCACAACCTCATGGTTCCTAGTTGGACTCGTTAACCACTGAGCCACGACGGGAACTCCCACTGTATTGTTTTTGCCCATCCAACTCCCACAGTTTCATTTATAATTACCACCCACCAAAGTCAGTCCTTCTTTTCCCCTGATTCTTTGTCCTTGGCCCACAGAAAGGAATTTTTCCCATGCCTGCCAAAAAAGATGACCTGAACCCCATTTCTTTTACCATAAGGTCTCCCTGAGGTCTGGTTTCTGTTCATATACATCAGTCCTTTGACTGCGAGTGAGGAAAATGCTTATTACCAACAAATAGAGAAGGCCTTCTTTGGGGCAGCAGTTACAGGAGACCCTGCCTTTGAGGGGAAATAACACAAGAAGCCGGGTGCAAATTCTGGGGGAGAGGGTGAGGAATTTTGTAGCATTAACATGTAAATTACAAACATTATACTACACTGAAAAAAAAAAATCTTGAATCTATTGGCTCTGGAGCTTTTGGGAAGTGGACAGAATAAAGCCTATGCTCCTCACTCAGTTCCGCCTTTAACCCACGCCACTGTAGCATGGAAACTGGCTCCAAAGAAGAGCCATTCCAATAGGCTTGTTCCCTCTTTTCCTATGCCTTCCTCAGCAGGGGGCAGCTGGCCCCATGACGAGTCAGATGCTCCTGACTCACAGGACACCAGACATCCTAGGCTGAGGTCATTCCATCCTTTCCCCTGTCTCAGTACCCCTTCCTCCACAAACAAGTATCCACCATGCTCTTTGGCCCCCAGACTCTGTTCTTTGGACAAATACAAACAAGAAAAAAAATGTCTTGCTCCTTCTACCCTGGCCCTGTTCTCATGGTTCCCCACTGACGTGTGGGAAGCTCTCCCGGATTGCTCGCTAGAGTTTCCTGCCATTATGAAGTTCGGGGAAGACAGGAGATACACTTTGACACTTGCCTTTCTTAAAAAAACAAAAAACAAAAAACCTGAGAGTCAGCAAATTGTGGAAAAACTCTGTGTAGGATTGGGGGTTGGGTAGCGGTGACCCTTAAAAATAAACCCTCCTGTCAAGCTTAGTATAAACAGCAAGGTTTAAATACCCTTAAGATGGATCTCTTTGGCCCTGGCACAGCTTAGTTCTTCCCTAGCTGCCTCGGTAGATGTTTTGTTCAGATGAATACTTTCTCTAGGACTGAGAGTGTGTCTGTTTCAATACCATAAAAGGATTTATTTACCTAAATATAGTCTATGCAGAAAGCAGAAGAGGTTAGAACTCAGGGAGGACTTCCCAGTTAGCCCTGGGTGAGGGAACACAGAAAGAGGAGGAGGCCATCCTACCAGGGGAACTCGAGACAGTCTCCTAGGTGAGGCTGTCATAGTTGCAGACTGACTTCTAACCCACGGAGGGGCAATTTCAGTTTCTCAATATTCCTATGGGTTACTGAGCCTAAGAATTAGAGCTAAAAGGGAGAAGAGTCTGGGATTCAATATGTGGGCTCAGGTTCTGACCCAAGGTGGACTTGGTTCTCAGAGAACCAAAGACAGAAAGACATGCAGGGGTTCACAACTCCAATCCCCCTTCTTCTTCTTTTTTTTTTTGTCTTTTTGTTGTTGTTGTTGCTATTTCTTGGGCTGCTCCTGCGGCATATGGAGGTTCCCAGGCTAGGGGTCGAATCGGAGCTGTAGCCACCAGCCTATGCCAGAGCCACAGCAACTCGGGATCCGAGCCGCGTCTGCAACCTACACCACAGCTCACGGCAACGCCGGATCGTTAACCCACTGAGCAAGGGCAGGGACCAAACCCGCAACCTCATGGTTCCTAGTCGGGTTCCTTAACCACTGCGCCACGATGGGAACTCCCCCATTCCCCCTTCTGATATAAATGAGGGTGAGGGTGGTGCTGGGTGGGAAGGAATGGAGAATGAGTCCTTTGCTTCTCTTTTTAAGTGGAGTAGTGGTGAGGAAGAGAGAACATGCTGGTTAGGGACATTGGCTTCAACAGAATGTCTGCTACTCACAAATACTCTACTTGAGGTCATCTGAGACTGACTCTGGGTTCTATGTGTGTTTTCTGTGATTCAGGGCAACTTTACTGCTGATATGAGTTGCATACGTCCCTGCGAGAGAGACAGGAAAGGGGAGGCCAGCTAGGTTGGCGTGGGGGGACAGGAAGGAGTAGAGAATAAGTTGAACAGAGTGTTTCAGCAAACACAGCAAAGAAAAAAGATTCCTAAGTTCAGCTAGAGACCAGGGCAGGGTAGGGGGCAGCAGGGACACTTGGAACTTTTGGGACATCTTGGGAGGGAGTTATAAGTGGTTGTCAGAAAAGTGTCTGCAAAGAAAAAATCTTTAAGAGGCAAACTCAACTGCTAATTCTAACTCAGGTCTTCTCACTAAAGATGACCTTTCTCTGCAGATAAGATGGGATAGAGACAAACCGGGCAGCTGAACTCACTTTTGGAACAAAATACCGGGTGAAGTAAGGGGGAGGTGAGGAGTAGGTAAGCCCCCTGCGGAGAGACAAAGTGGGGACTATGAGAAAATAGGGACAGTTAGCCGCAAAGGGCACCTACCTCCTTTTCAGAGATGTAGAGCTGGTCCCCTTTCAGCACCACATAGCGGTTTTTCCAAATCTCCCTGAAAATCCCTTTCCCGCAGAATTTCCGGACCCAGCCGACCTTCTCAGGCGGTGCAGACTGATGGTTTCCATCCTGAGGCCCCTGCCCCCCGGGTCAAATGAGAACCGCACGATTAGGTGATTACAGCTTTTTCCTCCTCCTGTGCTGTTGCCCGCGCCCTCCCCAGTCCCCGTCCCCTCCTTCCCGCGGTCGCCCTGCCGCAGCTGGAGTCAGGGAGCCCCGCGATCGCTCCCCACTTCAAAGCCTCTCACTCCGAGGAACTCTCTCCCCCATCGCTCCCCTCCTCCTTCTCCCAAATAAACGACTGGAACTGCTGGGGGAAGGGGCGACGGCCGGGCTGGAGCCAAGGGGTGGTTTTCGGGTCTCCGCCGGGCCCCTCGCCCCCTCCCCCGGCCTCCCTCCTCGCGGCGCCAGGATTAACGGCATTTTATTTTATTTCTCATTGTCTCCTCGCCGCTGCAGAGCGCGACGCCAGCAGCCGCCGGCTGCCCGGGGAGGGGGAGGCCGGGGGTCGGGCAGAAACTCAGCCAAGTTAACCCCCAGCCCAAGTAAACAAACAAAAGCCCCCGCCGGTGCCTCGTCGTGGGGCCAGGCGCGCCGAGGCCGAGGCCCAGGGGACCGGAGGCCGGGCCGAGCTGGGCGGGGGGCTGGCACGGGGCGTCCCCAGCTCGCAACCCGGCTGCCCGCGGCCCCGACGGGGCCGGGGTCCTCGGGGCACAAAGTCAGCAGCGGGCGGGCGCACTCACCCTCTTGGTGGAATTGTTCTTCTTCATCATTCCGGGCGGTCGGGCGGGCGCGGGCGCCGAGGGGCGGCCCCGCGTCGGGGGCCGAGGCCGCTTCGAGGGGGCTCCTGCCCAGGGGGAGGGTGCGGAGAGGCCCCCGGCGCCGCCGCCGCTCCTCCCTCCCTCTCCCGGACTCTCCCCTTCTTTGTAGCTCCGGTTACACTAAAGGCCGGCCTCCCTCGCGCTCGCACACACACGCACGCCCGCTCCCCGCCCCTCGGCGCCCTCCATCCCGGCGCCCACGCGGCCCGGGCCCCCGAGCGCGCCCCCGCCGCCCGCCCGCCCGGTCCGGCCCGGCCGCTCCCCCGGCCCGGCACGCTGTGGGCGGCCCAGCCCGCGCCCCGCCGCTCCATCCACCCGCCCGCTGACGTTGCGAGTTCAGAATAAAGGGCGAATCGCCGAGCCGGAGAGAGTGCGCTCCCCCCACCCCCCCTCCTTTGTTTCTGACTCACTGAGGGTGAAGAAGACAGACCTAAACCCCGCCGGAGATCGGCGTCTGGAGGGGCAGGGAGACCCAGACTCGCACCGACGGCCGGAGCGAGAGGTGGAGCCAGAAAAGACAGCCTGGCCGACCAGAGCAGAGCAGAGAGATGGCAGGGGCGGATGGAGTGGATGATAGGGAAATCGGGAGGTGTCTGAAGACCGGAGATAACCCAGATTGAGATCATCTCCCTCCCGAACCCAAAACAAAAACGAGAGCGTCCGCTGGGAGGGCGCGTTACCCAGGACTGGCATCTGGAATTCACACACCTGGGTGGTAGAGGTAGTGGTCTGGGCAGGTCAACTGTTGGGGAAAAGTTTTATGCTTCGGAGAGTACCGACGTGTAGGGGACTCCGTGGGAGAGAAGTTAATATTAATACACATTTCTTTGGGCCTTATTTGAGCCTTAGGAGAATAGCTCTAAGTATGAGGTAGATAGGATCTCCATTGCAGAGACAGAAAAGTGAGATTCAGAATGGCTGAGGGATTTGCAGACACACTCTCAAGTGCTGGCAGGAATAGAATTCTCTGTCTGCAAAGCACTAATCTGTTAGACCAAGTGGCTTTAAATATAAATTTCAGGTGAGGCTTAAAATTCCTACTCCCTGCGTATCTCTCCCTGCTGCACTGACATGTAAAAATCCCATCCTGTCCACTGCAATGCCCAGAGGATGCGCTGACGGGGGTGGGGGGGCCTTGGCTGATCACTCCTACACCAGATCTGCCTCAGAGCCCAACATCTTGGTAACTTCACACCCCCCCATACCTATTTAATGGGAAGAGGAGAATCAGGGAGCCTAGGTTTGAACACTGGTTTCATCACTGCATCATGGCCTTTGGTCAAGTCACCGAATTTCTTTGGGCCTCAGTTCCTCTACATATTAAGTAATTACAGATGAACTGCCAATTCCATCAACAAGGAAAGATAGGGGAGTATATGAGATGACCGGTGAAAGTCTTTTGAGAATATAAGTATTGACCTCTAGGGCTAATTACTAAATAATAATAAACTAACAAGCACATTGCCTGGCATATGGTAGGCACACAGTAACTACAAAATGAATAAAAATCCCTGGCACAGAGGCGCAGAGGAAAAAGAAGAACCCCTTTGGCGGAGAGATCTCAAGATAAAGTGTTGGCCAAATTTGTGGTTTGAGCAGTGGAGTGGTCTTGGCCTTTACTGGTATATATCGAATGAAGGAGGGGGCTTCTTTTTTCCCAGCCTCCCTTTCCCCCTAATCCAATAATATTCCTCTTTTCATTTACCATACTAATTAATTCCTCTATTTTAGACTGCAATAGAAATGTATCCTTCCAAAATGCTTATGTATCATTTCTTTAAATCTTTAGTGCCACCTTGTGAGGTGTGTAGAATAAATATTATTCCCACTTGGAAAATGAGGAAACAGGGCATGACAAATCAACCAACTTGCCCAAGCTTACACAGCAAGTTACTGGCTAACTAGATTAATATGCAGGTTTCCAGACTCTACTGTTTAGGCCTCATGTGTACACACACACACACACACACACACACACACACACACACACACACTCCTCTTCCCTTCCTACCATCCTCTCTCCTTCCCACACCATCTCTTATTTCCTGCCCTATTTAAAAAGTGATTTAAAAAGAATGAGAAAATCCAGGGGATCTTCATAGATGAGGAAGTGACATGTTCTAGTGTACTGGTGAGGAAACTAGCTTGTTTTATCTTTTGCGGGTTTGTTGGCCAGGCAGATAGGAGTGGTTTAGACTTATAGTTTAAATAGGTTCTGGTTTGTGGCGGAAAAAGTAATTCATGACTAGTCCCGTCTTCCTTCTTTTAGTTAACAAATATTTGAGTACGTCCTGTATGCAAGGTTCTGAAGTCGTATGTGCTGCATTAGGCAGGGGCTGGAGCTCTGTGGAACATCAGGCAGAGAGACTGCTAAAAAATCAAAACCCTCCAAAGTAATTTTCAGATTCCAGAACAGATGCATGTAGGCTGGAGAACCTTCCCTGCCTATTTGCTCCTGAAGCTATTACATAAATTTCTGGTTTTTCCCTCATTGACCTGCATTGCTGCACTGCCTCATCTTATCACCCTGCCCCTACCTTCTCTCCTTTTGTCCCTCTTTGTCCTGTTACTCACCTCTTTCCATACGCCATACTCATCCCCTGGCCTGTTCTTCGGGGTGACTTCTCTCCACCAGGTGAACCTCATGGCACTTGAACTGGGACTATTTCCAAACACTAATTTTTAAGTGAAATATCTCAGAGTAAGAACTTATGAGTTCCTTTCATATTTTCATGGCACTGTCTCCTCAGTAAGCTTGACATTACTACACACAAAAACCACAAAAATAACTCAAGCCAGTTTCATTCTTTGGTGGAGATAAGATATTGAGGGTACTCATGATGGGGTTACCTCCCTAACTGCATCACCATGGATAAGACACACTTTTAGTAGCTTTATTCTTTTTTTGCTTTTTAGGGCCGCACTTGTAGCATATGGAGGTTCCCAGGCTAGGGGTCAAATCACAGCCACAGCTGCTGGCCTACGCCAGAGCCACAGCAACTTGGGATCCGAGCCTCATCTGCAACCTCTACTACAGCTCATGGCAATGCCGAATCCCCAATCCACTGAGTGAGGCCAGGGATCGAATCCGAATCCTCATGGATACTACTAGTTGGATTTGCTTCTGCTGTGCCACAATAGGAACTCCAGTAGCTTTATTCTTAAATTGACTATTTTATAACTAGCTCCACTTAAGGGAGGAAGAAGGGAGCCATCATAGGTAAGGACTTGTGAATTTCTGCCTGTACATTTAATGGGCAGAAACTGTTATCCAAACAGCTATTTAGCTAAAAATAAGCTACCTTGGCTTTTGTAGAGTAAATGGGACATAGAAATTTTGACTAGGGCATTTCAATCTATGGAATCCTAAGAAAAAGCATATGAGGGAGTTCCTGTCGTGGCGCAGTGGTTAAGGAACCCGACTAGGAACCATGAGGTTTCGGGTTCGATCCCTGCCCTTGCTCAGCGGGTTAAGGATCTGGCGTTGCCGTGAGCTGTGGTGTAGGTCACAGATGCTGCTCGGATCCTGCATTGCTGTGGCTCTGGTGTAGGCCAGCGGCTACAGCTCCGATTAGACCCCTAGCCTGGGAACCTCCATATGCCGTGGGAGCGGCCCTAGAAAAAGCAAAAAGACAAAAAAAAAAAGCATATGAGGGAGTTGCTGCATTGGCACAGTGGCTCAGTTCACTGTGGAGGCTCAGGTTTGATCCCCAGCTTGGCGCAAGGGGTTAAAGGATCCAGTGTTGCCACAGCTGTGGCTCAGATTCAATCCCTGGGAACTTATATATAACATGAATGAGGCCATTAAAAAAAAAAAGCATATGAGACCTTAATTAAAATGAAGTTTTTAAGGGGAAAATTAAAGGGCTAGTAATAATATAATCAGCTCTGTAAATATTAAATAAAAACGTGAATCTTTGATCCTTAATAGAGAAGTGCCACCTCTGGCATCAAACATCTAAAGGTAAGGCTCACTTCTTAGAGTTTTTGATATTGTCAGCTGAGTAGGCACAATGGAAACAGGTGAATAAGGAGGAGAATGATATAAGAAAAGTCTGCTTCTATTCTTCTTCTTTTTTTTTTTTTGTCTTTTGTTGTTGTTATTGTTGTTGTTGTTGTTGTTGCTATTTCTTGGGCCGCTCCCACGGCATATGGAGGTTCCCAGGCTAGGGGTTGAATCGGAGCTGTAGCCACCGGCCTACGCCAGAGCCACAGCAACACGGGATCCGAGCCGCGTCTGCAACCTACACCACAGCTCACGGCAAAGCCGGATCGTTAACCCACTGAGCAAGGCCAGGGACCGAACCCGCAACCTCATGGTTCCTAGTCGGATTCGTTAACCACTGCGCCACGACGGGAACTCCCTTTTTTTTTTTCTTTTTTCTTTCTTTTTTTTTTTTTGTCTTTTGTTGTTGTTGTTGTTGTTGTTTGCTTCTATTCTTATTGCAAAGAGTTACCTTGCCAAGAAAGGATTTCCCTTCGTGGCGCATTGGAAACAAATCCGACTAGGAACCACGAGGTTGCAGGTTCAATCCCTGGCCTTGCTCAGTGGCTTAAGGATCCAGAGTTGCTGTGAGCTGTGGTGTAGGTCGCAGACGTGGCTCGGATCCAGTGTTGCTGTGGCTCTGTCATAGGCTGGCGGCTATAGCTCTGATTAGACCTCTAGCCTGGGAACCTCCATATGCTGCGAGTACAGCCCTGAAAAAAAAAAAAAAGAGAGAGAAAGGGAGGCACAGGTAATCCTGCTTGGAGAAAGGAGGTTCCTGTTCATCTGAAAAGACTATGTAGTTTGTAAAATAATGCATTTTAGAACTTATCTTCCTAGGTGAAGGCTGTCTTATTATCATAAAAAAAAAAATGTACCCAAAGGACCCAAAAAAGAAAAAAAAAATGAAATTAGACTTTAGCTCTTTGCCTCAGGGCTTCTTTCACATGAGCTAAGGTAAAGAAAACAATGGCTGAGAGATGAGAGGAATGGAGGAAAAGGAGATGGATCTGATGACCTTTCATTCTTCTTGAACTGCTGATTAATGTAGTGGGAGGTTGAGAGGAATCCAATCATTTTATGTAGTGATTTTAATATCCCCAACTTGGAGACAGGAACCAGTATTATCTACTGTTACTAGTTAAATTTCATTGAGTATTTACTATATACCAGACAGTGTTCTAAGTGCTTAGAATGTATTCTCTAATCTCATTTGGTCCTTAACAATCCTATGAGGAAGGTAGCTTTTTACTTTATAGATGAGGAAACTGAGCCACATAACTGTAACATAAATTTGAGCCCAGGCTATCTGATGCCAGAGAATGTTTATCAACATAAAAGTTTAAAAAATATATCACAGAGGAGTTCCCGTTGTGGTGCAGCAGAAACAAATCCAAATAGGAACCATGAGGTTGTGGGTTCGATTCCTGGCCTTGCTCAGTGGGTTAAGGATCCGGTGTTGCTGTGCGCTGTGATGTAGGTCACAGACGCAGCTCAGATCTGGCATTGCTGTGGCTGTGGCATAGGCTGGAAGCTACAGCTCCAATTGGACCCCTAGCCTAGGAACCTCCATATGCTGAGGGTGCAGCCCTAAAAAGACAAAAGACAATAAATAAATAAATAAATAAATAAATAATATATCACAGAGCACAAGGGAGGAATTGTGCTGTGATTTGAGGATGTCATAATTTCCTGGAATTAATGACATTATCACTTTCAAGAGAAGTGAAGTTGACACCAGAATTTATTATTTGCCTTGACATACTTTATCCTTTGAGTAGCGGCAATGCCTTCTTTATGTTTGGTGTAAAGCCAGCTCATGCCTCATCTCATGAATTTCCATAAATAATTATTAACTACAAAGAAACAAAAACAAATCACCTGTATCTTTTCACAAAGTGGATTTTTATTGTAGCTATACATAGTTTCTCAGTACCACAGAGAATTGCAGTTTAGGGACAAACAATTTTTAGGTGTTTCTTACAGAAATATGATGAGTTTTCAGAAATGAGTTGCATGGGAATGTGGTTAGTGAAAAGTAAAAGGGGTCAAGAGAAGAGAGAGTTTATAGCATGTACATCTAATTTTTACTTTTTAAAACTCCTCTAAGCTCTGATGACCCTTTTCTCAAGTAAGATCCCAACAAAATTCATCAGATACTAAAGTGATTGTGCTATCAAATACAAGGAATACTTATTTGATAAAGAAACTATGAGAAAAGTGGGTTGGGATGGGCTCGGACTTATTCTCAGCTCATCCCTCTGGAGTCTTGATGTCTGTGACAACAGTTCAGGAATCAGCAGACTACCTGGAGATGGGTTATATCAATAAGCACAAAACCCAAGCCTCTTTTCCAACAGCTCTGGTCAGTGGAGAAAGCCTGCGGCCCCGCAAGAGAGGAAGTTGCGCCATTCTGCTCACCTCTCCATCGCCATTTCATCTTCTGCTTGCTGACCTTGATGTGACTTGAGAGCTCTCCTTGCTTCGGCTGTGCAGTCCAGAAGCCAGAACTTCCTCTAAGAAACTGAGCAGTAGATTTGAGGTTAATCCAAGGAAAAAAAAAAGAGGAAAAGGCATCTCTAAAATAGAATATCTTGCTCAGGACATCTAACTAGATGAAGGGATATTAAGAATGAGATGCAAGGAGTTCCCGTCGTGGCGCAGTGGTAACAAATACGACTAGGAATCATGAGGTTGCGGGTTTCGATCCCTGCCCTTGCTCAGAGGGTTAACGATCCGGCGTTGCCGTGAGCTGTGGTGTAGGTTGCAGACGCGGCTCTGATCCCGTGTTGCTGTGGCTCTGGCGTAGGCCGGTGGCTATGGCTCCGATTAGACCCCTAGCCTGGGAACCTCTATATGCCGCGGAAGCGGCCTTAGAAAAGGCAAAAAGACCAAAAAAAAAAAAAAAAAGAATGAGATGCAAGAAACACTGGTCCGATATCTGGGTACAGAATAGAAGCATTAGTTGAGCACTAAAACATCCAGACTAGAAGGAGAGCCCCTTTGTGCTCCTCCCCAGAGTTCTCATTGTGTTTTTTAGTATTAAACTTGTAAGAGCTGTTAACATAATAGTTCAAATTTTAAATTTCTAGTCAGGAACTCAGATTTTTTTTTTTTCTTTTTACGGCCCCACACCTGCGGCTTATGGAAGTCCCCAGGCTAGGGGTCCAGTTGGAACTGCAGCTACCGGCCTATGCCACAGCCACAGGAATAATAACTGAGCCACATCTGCGACCTATGCCACAGCTTGTGGCAACACCAGATCCTTGACCCAATGAGCCAGGCCAGGGTTTGAACCCCCATCCTCACAGAGGTACTGTTGTGTTCCTAACCTGCTGAGCAACTACAGGAACTCCAGGAAACCAGAATTTTTAAGGGCAAGGCTCCTACATTAACTCAGAACCGTTTTGTATCCACACCTCTCATCTATACTCTTGAAACTGACTCAGAACTTGTGCCTCTAATCTCCTCTTCATCCAATCTACTCTCCAAAGGGGTACCAATTTTCTAAAAATACAGATTATATCCTATTGCCTACTTTCTTCTGCTTTAAAACCTTTCTTTTGCTTACAGAATAATCTACAGATTAAAATTCAAGACCTTTCATAATGTGGCCTAATAATAACTAAGACTCAGATTTATTTTGTTCTGAGAACTGTTTTAAACCGGGTGTGAGTGTGTGTACATATATATGTAGTAAATGTATATATGCTATTCTTCCATTAAAAAGAGTTCCCTTGGTGGTGCAGTGGCTTAACGATCTGGCATCGTTACTACTGTGGTTTGGGTTCGATGCCTGGCCCCAGAATTCCTGAATGCTGTGAGTGCAGTCAAAGAAACAATGAAGAAACCAAGCAGTAGAGAGGTTAAGTGACTTGCTAAGGTTACACCCGCTAGTGAGTGGCTTAACTGGGATACAAAACCAGCTCTAGAACCCATGCCTTTCAGCACAAGACAATACTCTCACTTGTCTTGTTCCATCTCCCATCAACCAGGTAGCCTATGTGCCTTCCGTGCCCAAACAGTCACTGTTCCCTAAATGTGTCCTGAGCTTTCGTACCTTTATGCTTTTGCTCTTATTATGTCCTTTGTCTGAAATGATAGACTAGCCCTTCTTTGTCTGATGAAATCCTTTTTATCCTCTAAAGCTGAGGATTAAAAGCCACCTTTTCTGTGAAGCCTTCCCAAACTGCTCCCTGCTGAACTAATCACCCCCATCATTATTATCACTTTGCTCTAGTGCAATTTTAGCACCATATTATTATTAACTAGGTACTCTCTATGTTATTGTTGCCAAAATAGGCTGTGAGTCCTTAGGGTGGGACTAAGACATTCGTCTTGGACTTCCGGGGTTTAGCACAGAGCTGACACCTAGTGGGTCCCCAATAAAGGTGTATTGAATAAGCGAATTAATGAAAATAGCTACCCAGTGGCAAGAGAGTCTTCTCTATAACATAGGAGTTTGGGGAGCAGTACTTCTAAGTAGACAGGACTCACTCTCAGGATACAGATCTATAGCAAACAAAGGGTTGGAGAAATGACCAGGTACCTTCTTATTACCTCTGTTTTGCAGTTTAAGACCTGAAAGATTCTGGGCTTAGAAAATTTAAATTCCAAACTCCTTTGCAAAAGAAGAAAAGGTAAAAGAGTAGAAGCTAAATTCATCTGGTCCTCTACTGAACACCTCTGTTCATGCCGGCACCTCTGTCTAGCCTGGCTCTTTGGCCAGTTGCACTGGAGACACTCAGAGGTCACAAAACCAGTGTCAGGACATGAGGCAGCTTTGCTTTTTTTTTTGAACGATGACACAAGAAGTCTTTGATTCGTGACTTTTAGTAAGAATGTGAAACAAATATGCTGGGAAACCCTATAGGAATTTATCAGATGATGTTTGCTTCACGTGAGACTCTGCTACGTGTACAAAGGAAAGGAGTAACTTTATTGAAATTATATTTAAAAATCCTCCTCTGTGTATCAACAAGACCCCACATTCTTGACTGCAAAGAGAAAACACTATTTATATTTGCCAGGCCTAATTTTGTTTCCTAGGGCCATTGTGGCTTTTTAAAAAGTATCTATTTGGGGACTTGGATGAGTCACTGCAGAATGCTTTAAAAATTATGGGTGATTAACATATTGGTATCTGCTCCCCAAATTTAGACCTTTAAAAACAACAAAAAATGATTTTTCTTTTCTAGATTTGTTTTAAATCAGTCTTACTTAAAAAGCAAACTCAAAAACTCCCTTCCCCTATGGTACTATAATTCAGTTCAGTTCAGTTCAGTTTAACAGTGTTTACTGAGCACCCATTATGTGGTAGGCACTGAATCATGTGTACAAATAAACACTTGCTATGACTCCTAACTTTAAGGGGCTCTCAGTCAGAGAGATTCACAATCACAATGCAGTGTCAACATGGTGTAAACAGAGACGGTACCAGGAGCCAACCTAGTGGGGTAACGCTATTGCTTGTCTTGGTTTGTGCTGTCATCCAGGGTGATTTCCCAGCTCTATGGAGAGAAGGAAAGTGGGCAGAAAAAAACCTTGATTTCAAAAAGTCAACCTCAAAAAGTTGCATCTCACATTAAAAAGCAAGTTTCTTCACTTTTAAGTTCTGGTAAGGGACTGGAGACAAGATTTTAAATTTTAATGACTGAAATATTTGAGGAGTTCCCATTGTGGCTCAGAGGTAATGAACCTGACTAGTATCTATTAGGATGTGGGTTCAATCCCTGACCTTGCTCAGTGGGTTAAGATCAAGTGTTGCTGTGAGCAGTGGTGTAGGTCGCAGATGCAGCTCAGATCTTGCATTGCTGTGGTTGTGGCGATGGCCGGCAGCTGCAGCTTTGATTTGACCCCCAGCCTGGGAACTTCCAGATGCCCTGAGAGTGGCCCTAAAAAGCAAAAAATAAATAAATAAATAAAAATTGAGCTGAACAACTGGGTTCCCAAACAAAGCTATATGACAAAACATTTATCTACCTTTCTTTCTTCCTTTTCCTTCCTTCCCTCCCTCTCTCCCTTCCTTTCTTTCTTTCATTCATCTCTTCCTCTTTTTTCACTATACTCCACAGATAGAAATTATGTGTGAGTTTGTTATACCAAAGAAACCAAAGGAATTTAGAATCGAATTTGAAAAGCAGTACAATGAAAAAAGTGAATGGAATTTCTGGGGAGCAGGAAAATAGAAAAAGATTTTCAGGAAAATAATGAGAAAACCCCCAACATATTTGCCTTAATGGAGTAATAAGCTTCTAATTATAGCCAAATTATAGCTGGAGATGCTGGAATACAGGAGTGGGTGAGAAAGAAGGATGGGATGAAGCTATTAATAGTTGAAAATACCGATTACAGTTTACAAAGCTACTATGTTTCATACGTCTTTGCCCCCCCTTCCTCTGCCAAAAAGCTGTCCTATCCCTCTCACATTTTATCTAGCGGTATGATGCATCTTTAAAAATATAACTGGAGTTCCTGTCGTGGCGCAGCAGAAAGGAATCTGACTAGGAACCGGGTTTGATTTCTGGCCTCGCTCAGTGGGTTACGGATCTGGCGTTGCCCTGGGCTGTGGTGTAGGCCGCAGAGGCGGCTTGGGTCTGGCATTGCTGTGGCTGTGCTGTAGGCTGGTGGCTGCAGCTCCGATTAGACCCCTAGGCTGGAACCTCCATATGCTGCTGGTGCGGCCCTAAAAGGACAAATTATATATATATATATATATATATATATATATATATATATATATATATATATATATATATATAACAACTCTCTCACACTGTCACTGGTCTAGGAATTTTTTTTGTTTACATGTCTATTTTCCATGTAAGGCTATGAGTTTTTTGATGGCACAAATAATATATGAATACATTCTTTTTGTAAAAGTTTTAAATAGTACACATGAAGCTTAAGTCTTCCTTGCCTCTTCTCCTCATCAGACTTTCTAGAGATAACAATTTAATCAAATATTTATTAAGTATCTACTGTGTACCAGGTACTGTTTCAGAAGCTGTGAATATAGCAATAAGCAAAGTAAAAGAATTCTACTCTCATGGAATTTATATGCCACTGGGGGAGGCGGGAAGATGAGAAAAATTGATAAGTATAATATTGATATTAATAATTGATAGTAATAACAACAACAATAATAATGGTGAACACCTATCACTTGCTACATGTGAAGTACTATTCCAATGAGATAGAAACTATTCTACTTTACAAAGAAATTGAGGTACAGGGAAGTCAAGGTCTTACATCCTGAAAGCAACAGATCTGGGATGCAAACCCAGACAATCTGGCTTTGGAGTTTGTCTTCTTCACCGTGATGCTACATTGCCTCTCTGTAGAGTGTTAAGTGAAGAAAATGCTATGGAGAAAAATAAGACATGTTTGAAGGACAGTTAAAGATGATGATGGTGGCATGAGATTTTAAATCTAGTGGTCATGGAAAGCCTCACTGAGAAAGTGACATTTGAACCAAGACATGAATAAGGCAATAAAAGATATATCTGGGGAAGGAGTAAGAGCGAGGGGTCCAAGGCCTTACTACCCGACTAATAAGGTGTTGGGTAGTATGAGATGAGATTAGAGAGGATAAGGAAGGGGATGGGGGGTGTGTGAAGATGAGATCACGTAAGGTCTGATAGGTTATTGCAAGGATTTTGAATTTTTTTTTTTTGGCGGTGGGGGGCAGAGGGGTGGTGGGGGCGAGACCTGCCTGTGGCATGCAGATGTTCCTGGGCCAGGGATGGAATCTGTGTCACAGCAATGACCCAAGCTGTTGTTGTGACAACGCTGGATCCTTAACTTGCTGCACCACAAGAGAACTCTGGATTTGACTTTTTATTTTGAGCAAGATGAGAAACACCTGGAGGGTTTTGTGCAGAGATGCGACTTGCCCTGAATTATGTATTTTCATAAGACTGTTCTACTGCTATGTTGAGGACAGACTATATAGTGGCTAAGGGTAAGGCAGTCATAATAATCCAGATGGGAAGTGGTGGTAGCATAGACCAGGGCAGTAATGGTGAGAAGGCATCAGATTCTGGACATATTTTGAAGGGAAGGATCACAAGATTTTCTAATGAGTCACGATGTAGGTGAGAAAAAGGGGAATCAGGATGACAACAAGGTTTTTGGTCTAAGCAACTAGAAGAATGGATATACCATTAACTGAGATGGGAAGTCTGAGGGAAGATTATGTTGTTTTTTGTTTGTTTTTGCTATTCTTTAGAGCTATACCCACGGCATATGGAAGTTCCCAGGCTGGGGGTCAAATCAAAGCACAGCTGCTGGCCTACACCACAGCCACAGCAATGCAGGATCTGAGCTGTGTTTGCCACATACATCACAGCTCACGGCAACGCCAGATCTCTGACCCACTGATCGAGGCCAGGGATCGAACCCACATCCTCATGGATACTAATCAGATTCATTTCTGCTGAGCTACAACAGGAAATCCCTGAGGAAGGATTATGCTTAGGAAGAAATATCAGAAGCTTGGTTTGATCACTGTTAGACATGGATGTTTATTAGACATTCAAGTAGAAGTGTCAAGTAGACAGCTGGATATATAAATCTGGAGTTTGGGAGAGAAGCTCAGACTAAAAATAGTGGTTTTCAATGGGAAGAGTTGTGATTTTATCCCCAGGGGACATCTGGCAATGTTTGGAAAGGTTTTTGGGTGCCATAACTGCTGGAGTGCTACTGGCATCTAGTGTGTAGAGGCCAGGCATGTTACTGAACATCCTACAATGGGCAGGCAAGTTCCCCACAACAAAAAATTATCTGTCCCCAAATATCAACAGTGCTGAGGTTGAAAAACTCTGGACTAGAGGTATAAATCTGGGAGTCATTAGGATAAAATTTAAACCCATGAGATTGGATAGGTGTGAGGTGTAGACAGAGAAGAAGAGAGGTAGTCCAAGGACAAAGTTCCCAGGATTCCAAAAATAGGAGAAATGATCAAAAGAGACAGAGAAGGAACGGCAGGCGAAGTAGGAGGACCAGGAGAGTATGGTTTCTGGAAGCTAAGTGATAAAAGTCTTTAAAAGGGAAGGAACTGATCAACTGTGTCAAATGCTGCTGATATGTAAGTAACGTGAGTATTAAAAGCTGACTGAGTTTAGCAATGTGATGGTCCCAGGAACCACAATAAAAGCAATTTTGGGGAGTGACAGGTGTGAAAGCCCAAATGGAGTGGCTTAAGAGAAGGGGTAAGGTTTAAAAGAAGATAGGGGTTTAGGAGAACATGTAAGGAGAAGAGATAGTGAGTATAAACAACTGTCAAACAATTTTTCTATTAAAGAGAACAGAGAAATAGTATAGAACATGGAAAGAGAGGGGAGGTTAATAGGGGTTTTTTTTTTTTTTTTTTTTGGCTGTACCTATGTCTTGCGGAAGTTCCTGTGCCAGGGATCGAACCCTTGCCATAGCGACCCCAGGCACTGCAGTGACAATTCTGGATCCTTAGCCTACTGAACCACACTGAGCCTAATAGAAAATTTTTAAAGATGGGGAACCAAAAATTTATGTGGAACCACAAAAGACCCAGAATTGCCAAAGCAATCCTGAGGAACAAAAACCAAGCAGGAGGCATAACTCTTCCAGACTTCGGGCAATATTACAAAGCCACAGTAATCAAGACAGTGTGGTACTGGTACCAAAACAGACAGACAGACCAATGGAAGAGAATAGAGAACCCAGAAATAAACCCAGACACCTACAGACAATTAATCTGCGACAAAGGAGGCAAGAGTATAAAATGGGAAAAAGACAGTCTTTTCAGCAAGTGGTGCTGGGAAAACTGGACAGCTGCATTTAAATCAGTGAAACTGGAACACTCCCTCATGCCATGCACAAAAATAAACTCAAAATGGCTTAAAGACTTAAACATAAGGTGAGACACCATCAAACACCTAGAAAAGAACATAGGCAAAATATTCTCTGACATCAACCTTATGAATGTTTTCTCAGGTCAGTCTCCCAAGGCAACAGACTTATAAAAGAAAAAATAAAACCAATGGACTCTAATCAAACTGATAAGCTTTTGCACAGCAAAGGAAACCATAAAAAAAAAACTTACAGAATGGGGAGTTCCCGTCGTGGCACAGTGGTTAACGAATCTGACTAGAAACCATGAGGTTGCGGGTTCGGTCCCTGCCCTTGCTCAGTGGGTTAATTATCCGGCACTGCCGTGAGCTGTGGTGTAGGTTGCAGACACGGCTCGGATCCTGCGTTGCTGTGGGATTCGACCCCTCGCCTGGGAACCTCCATATGCCGCGGGAGCGGCTCAAAGAAATAGAAAAAAGACAAAAAAAAAAAACCTTACAGAATGGGAGAAAATAGTTTCAAATGATGCCACCAACAAGGGCTTAATCTCTAAAATATACAAACAGCTTATACAACTCAACAGCAAAAAAGCTAACAACCCAGTGGAAAAATGGGCAAAAGTCCTGAATAGATATTTCTCCAAAGAAGATATACAGATGGCCAACAAGCACATGAAAAAATGCTCAACATCACTGATTATTAGAGAAATGCAAATCAAAACTACTATGAGGTACCACCTCACACCAGTCAGAATGGCCATCATTAATAAATCCACAAATAACAAGTGCTGGAGGAGCTGTGGAGAAAAGGGAACCCTCCTGCACTGGTGGTGGGAATGTAAACTGGTACAGCCACTATGGAGAACAGTTTGGAGATACCTTAGAAATCTATACATAGAACTTCCATATGACCCCGCAATCCCACTCTTGGGCATCTATCCGGACAAAACTCTACTTAAAAGAGACACATGCACCCTCATGTTCATTGCAGCACTATTCACAATAGCCAGGACATGGAAACAACCCAAATGTCCATTGACAGAGGATTGGTTTCGGAAGATGTGGTATATATACACAATGGGATCCTACTCAGCCATCAAAAAGAATGACATAATGCCATTTGCAGCAACATGGATGGAACTAGAGACTCTCATACTGAGTGAAATGAGCCAGGAAGACAAAGACAAATACCATATGATATCACTTATAACTGGAATCTAATATCCAGCACAAATGAACATCTCCTCAGAAAAGAAAATCATGGACTTGGAGAAAAGACTTGTGGCTGCCTGATGGGAGGGGGAGGGAGTGGGAGGGATCGGGAGCTTGGGCTTATCAGACACAACTTAGAATAGATTTACAAGGAGATCCTGATGAATAGCATTGAGAACTTTGTCTAGATACTCATGTTGCAACAGAACAAAGGGTGGGGAAAAAATGTAATTGTAATGTATACATGTAAGGATAACTTGATCCCCTTGCTGTACAGTGGGAAAAAAAATTAATAAGTCCACAAATAACAAATGCTGGAGAGGGTATGGAGAAAAGGGAAACTTCTACACTGTTGTTGGGAATGTAAATTGGTACAACCACTATGGAAAACTGTATGGAGGCATCTCAGAAAACTAAATATAGAACTACCATATGACACAGAAATCCCACTCTTAGGCATATATCTGGACAAAACTTTCCTTGAAAAAGACACATGTACCTGTATGTTCATTGCAGCACTATTCAAAATAGCCAAGACATGGAAACAACCTAAATGTCCATCGACAAATGAATGTATTAAGAAGATGTGGTATATATACACAATGGAATACTACTCAGCCATAAAAAAGAACAAAATAATGCCATTTGCAGCAACATGGATGGAACCAGAGACTCATGCTAAGTGAAGCCAGAAAAAGAAAGACAAATACCATATGATATCACTTATATCTGGAATCTAATATACAGCACAAATAAACCTTTCCACAGAAAAGAAACTCATGGACTTGGAGAACAGACTTGTAGTTGCCAAGGCGGGGTGGGGGAAGGAGGATAGACTGGGAATTTGGGGTTATTAGAGGCAAACTATTGCCTTTGGAATGGATAAGCAATGAGATCCTGCTGTATAGCACTGGGAAATATATCTAGTCACTTATGATGGAGCATGATAATGTGAGAAAAAAGAATGCATATATGTATGTGTGACTGGGTCACCTTGCTGTACAGTAGAAAATTGACAGAACACTGTAAACCAGCTATAATGGGAAAAAAATCATTATTAAAAAAAAAGATGGGGGAAAAAAACTAGCATGTTTCTATGAATGATCCAATAGGGTGGGAAAAACTGATTCAGGATTGAGAGGACACCATACCTCCAGGAGTGGTGTCCCGGAGTAGGTGAGGGGATGGCATCTAGTGCCCAAGAGGGAGGGCTGGGCTCAGCCAGGACCATTCACCACTGTGCTGGAACAGATGGCAGAGGGTAGCAGTGGTAGTGGGTGCTGCCGAAGTTCTCTTCCAATGACTTCTCTTAGTAGTTAATGTACATCTCGAGTAACAGTTTCTTGATCTGTGCATCCTTAGTCTAAAGTAGATGTTGAATTAAGTATTTTCTGAATGAATATATTAATCTGATTCATATTTTTTAAAGAAGTTAAGACCTCAGGAAAATGTTAGTTTACCGTGCTAAACTTTTCCTAAATATCCAACAGCAATTTTATCAGGAGTAAGGAAAATGGTTGGCATTCAATGTCTATGTCTGAAAATGCTAGGAATCTCATACACGGAGATCATCCTGCTCCTCACTGGATGTATACTTTACCTATAAATAACTCATTCATTCTTTTTCTTTTTTTGCTTTTTAGGGCCACACCTACAGCACATGGAAGTTCCCAGGTTAGGGTTGAATTGCAGTTGCCGGCCTAAGCCACAACCACAGCAACACAGGATCCCAGCTGCATCTGCAACCTATAACCATAGTTGACGGCAATGCCAGATCCTTAACTCACTGAGTGAGGTCAGGGATCAAACCTGCATCCTTATGGACACTATTTGGTTTCCTTATGGGCTGAGCCGCAATGGGAACTCCAAGAACTCATTCTTTCTCAAATGCACTGTACCTTTCCCCACCACCTCCTGTCCTCAATTACGCTGTCTCCTCAGCCCTGACTGCACTTTCTTCTTATGGAAATCCAACTTTTTTTTTTTTTTTTTGCCACACCTGTGGCATGTGAACGTTACTGGGTCAGGGATCAAACTGGAGCTAGAGTAGCAACCCAGGCTGTTGCAGTGACAACACTGCATCCTTAACCCGATGCACCACAGGAGAATTCTGAAATCTAACTTATCCTTTAAGGTCTAGCCCAAATGCTATCTCTACTGTGAAGCATTTCCTGATTACTCTGCCAGAATTAGTTATTTCTATTTTGGACACATTTTATTTAACTTACATATATTAACACTTCTCAAATTCTTGTACCTAAGAACCCCTAACTACAGAAGAGAATGAATTTATGAGTCCTGAGAGTATAGTCCAAATTGGTTTACTAGCTTATATCTTTTTTTGAAATCCGGGATTTTGTTTTAAAAATACATAACAATTTTGTTATTCTTCATAAAAGGACCTTTCAAATTTTAACATAAACATATTTTTGACAAGGCATTTACCAGTTAATTATTTAAGTCTATCCCTCAACATCCCCCACAATTCTAAGAAAACAGACACTCCGAAAGATGTGTCATGTTTATTTTGTGCCTTTGTGTGTCCCTGGGACTAATCATATCCTAATTTGAGAAATACAGACTTGTTTGAGTCCCCCATCTGGACTGTAAGATCATCAAAGATGGGGACACATTATTTTCTTTGTATTTTAATGGCTCTGCTTTGGAAGAGAACCTTATGTAAATAAAACAGCTATGTACTAAATATCCTCTTTCTCCCAAACAATATAATCATAACATTCTGTCAATATTCTTGGCTCACATTTTTTCTTGTTGCTCTTTGACAGAAGTAATAGTAATGGTAAGCAAAACAAGACAAAAACCCATCTTGAATGTCTATGGACAGGTGAATGGAAAGGCAAGCTCTGGTGTGTTCACACAATGGTAATAGCAATGAAAAAACGAATGAACAAGGTAATGTGCAACAATGCAGATGAATCTTCGAAGCATGTTGAGTGAAAAAAGTATGATAATTTTTTTATTAAGCTCAAAAATAAGCAAAAGTAAGCAATGCATTGTTTAGAAATATATAGATTTGTGATAAAAATACAACTCATCAAAGCAAGAGAATTTAACACAAAATTTAAGACAGAGCTCACTTGTTGTAGGGAGACAGGGGTATAATTGGAGTGGAACACACAGATAGATTCATGTTATTGTCAATTTTCTAGTTTTTAGGTGAAGGACCCAAAGGTGCCCATTATGTTATTATGTTTTCTAACTTATATGCTACATACATTATTATATTTTTGTTTTTGTTTTTTAGGGCCGCACCCGCGGCACATGGAGGTTCCCAGACTAGAGGTCTAATCAGAGCTATAGCTACCGGCCCACGCCACAGCTCACAGAAATGCCAGATCCTTAGCTCACTGAGTGAGGCCAGGGATCAAACCTGCAACCACGGTTCCTAGTTGGATTTGTTTCCGCTGCACCATGATGGGAACTCTGCTACATATATTCTTTAATAAAACCCTAGTAAGATATAATTTTAAAAAAAGCTTCTATACTCTAAACAATTTCTATACTCTGAGGTTTCTTACAACCTTTAACATAAACATGAGAAATTCTCCTTTCTGGGAGAACAATATTGTGATTTTCCAAACTTAGTTGGCTGAGAAACACCTCCCCCCCCTTTTTTTGTCTTTTTAGGGCCACATCCATGGCATATGGAAGTTCCCAGGCTAGGGGGCCTATGCCACAGCCACAGCAACGCCAGATCTGAGCTGCATCTGTGATCTATACCACAGCTCATGGCAATGCCAGATCCTTAACCCACTGAGCGAGGCCAGGGATAGAATCTGCGTCCGATTTGTTTCTGCTGAGCCACAATGGGAACTCCTAAGAACGCTTTTTAAATGGATTATCAATATCTCCAGAAACAAATTTTCTATAGAACAGAACTTAGGAAACACTGAATTAAGAATAGGAGTTCCGGAGTTCCCGTCGTGGCGCAGTGGTTAACGAATCCGACTAGGAACCATGAGGTTGCGGGTTTGGTCCCTGCCCTTGCTCAGTGGGTTAATGATCTGGCGTTGCCGTGAGCTGTGGTGTAGGTTGCAGATGCGGCTCGGATCCCGCGTTGCTGTGGCTCTGGCGTAGGCCGATGGCTACAGCTCCGATTTGACCCCTAGCCTGGGAACCTCCATATGCCACGGGAGCGGCCCAAAGAAATAGCAAAAAGACAAAAAAAAAAAAAAAAAGAATAGGAGTTCCCATTGTGGTTCAGTGGCCGAAAGCCTGACTAGTATCCATGGGGTTACTAGTGGGTTAAGGATCTGGCATTGCCTTGAGCTGTGGTGTAGGTCACAGATGTGGCTTGGATCTGGCATTGCAGTGGCTGTGGCATAGGCCAGTGGCTACAGCTCCTATTTGACCCTCAGCCTGGGAATTTCCATATGCTGTGGGTGTGGGCCTAAAAAGCCAAATATATATATGTGTGTGTGTGTGTGTGTGTGTGTGTGTGTGTGTGTGTGTATAATTCCATTGAGGTTACTTTACTCTATGACACTTTCTTACAAACAATATAATTGCCTATTAAAATATTGGAGTTCCCTGGTGGCTCAGTGGGTTAAGGATCTGGTACCACTGCTGTGGTGTGGGTTTGATCTCAATTCTGCATGCCATGAGTGCGGCCAAAAAAACCAAAAAAAGAGGAATGTAGCTACTCCTTCCCAGTTCTCACCTTAGTACAATACATCTGATTTATGAAAAAAAAAACAAAAAGCAAAGCAAAACAAAGCAAATAAATAGGAGTCTTTGGCCTTGCTTCCTCTGCCCCATGAAGAAATAGGACAAAAAAGCAACCAATAGGATTCTGCATGTATCCAGCACTGTGCATGTATCATTTATCAGAGTATCATGTGAGGAGAAAGGATTCATCAGTCACAGGGCAAAAGATGGACTCCTCAAAGACTGATCTGCCTACAGTATCAGTTACATAGGGGTATGAAAGGAGGTTATCATCTGAGAATAAAGAGAGCTATGGATGTACTTTCTTACCTGGGAACATTCAAGACTGCAATTTGTCAGAGCAAGCACAACTATAGGAGTAGGATGGTGACCTCCATACCAAAACCAAAAACAACAACAACAACAAACCCCCAAGCCCAAAACAACAAAAAAATCCCTCCATCCCCCAAACCCAACAAGAAACAAAGCTCCAAATAATCTAACTGCAGCAAGCATGGATGTTGAAGACTATATGCAAGTCTATTAATTGCAGAGGTACTGAGTCTGGAGGTTTCAAAGGGGAACTCTGTGTGAGCACAAATGGAGATCAAGCTACTAAAGCTTTTTCTCTACAGATCACAAGTCATCTAGCAATTAACTACCTTCACAGTCATTTTATCACTGCCTCAGTATATTCCTCCTTGGGATAATAATATAATTCTGCTCTCTCTCTCTCTTTTTTTTTTTTTTTTGGCTTTTTAGGGCCACACCCACAGCATATGGAATTTCCCAGGCTAGGGGTCAAATCCGAGCTGTAGCTGCTGGCCTACACCACAGCCACAGCAATGCAGGATCCAAGCCTTGTCTGTGAGCTACGCCACAGCTCATGGCAATGCCAGATCCTTAACCCACTGAGTGAGGCCAGGGAATGAATCCACGTCCTCATGGGTACTAGTTAGATGCATTACCAATGAGCCACGACAGAAACCCCCTATAATTCTGTACTTGAATTATGTTAAAATAAGGGTTTTCAAAAGAAGTGATTTGGAAGTATGAGTGATGACAGAGGTGATGATGAATATCAAAAGTCTTTTATACTTTATTTCCCACAAACATAATAGTAATAACACCAGCAGCAATGACACATATTAAGTGCTTACCCTATGCCAGATTCTCTTCTAATAATTTTATATATATATCATCCAATAGTCATAACAATGATATAAGGAGCTATTATTACCTCCATTTTATAATTGAGAAAACTGAGGCACAAAAAGTTAAATAATTTGTCTAAGGCAGACAAATGGACATATGACAAAACCGGGATTTAAAAAAGTAGCCTGGGGAGTTCCCATCGTGGCTCAGTGGTTAACGAATCCGACTAGGAACCATGAGGTTGCGGGTTCGATCCCTGGCCTTGCTTAGTGGGTTAAGGATCTGGCATTGCTGTGAGCTGTGGTGTAGGTCGCAGACGCGGCTCGGATCCTGCATTGCTGTGGCTCTGGTAGAGGCCGGCAGCTACAGCTCTGATTAGACCCCTAGCCTGGGAACCTCCATATGCCATGGGAGCAGCCCAAGAAACGGCAAAAAGACAAAAAAAAAAAAAAATTAAAAAGTAGTCTGGGAGTTCCCGTCATGGCTCAGTGGTTAATAAATCCGACTAGGAACCATGAGATTGTGGGTTCAATCCCTGGCCTTGATCATGGGGTTAAGGATCCTGAGTTGCTGTGGCTGTGGCTGTGGTGCAGGCCGGCGGCTACAGTTCCAATTAGACCCCTAGCCTGGGAACCTCCATATGCCGCGGGAGCAGCCCTAGAAAAGACAAAGAAAGAAAAAAAAAAGTACTCTGGCATTAGAGCCCTGGCTCTTAATTGCTATGCTACACTGCCTCTTAAAAGACCAAAGAGTACCAAAAGGTGATTTATAAATAACAGGTCTCATTCAAGTCAGAAGTCCTAATGATAATCCTGGTGAAAGAACTTATGTCTGGAAGGATGCATCATTCAGTTGGGGGAGGCAACACAGTTTTGCAGGGCTGTGCAGAGGATAATCAACCAGATACTTCATTACTAATAATCCCAAGTGGCATCGAATTGACTTTTAAAAATGTGTAGAACATCTTAATATTTTTTCTCATTATTAAAAAATATTAAAATGTAGATAATACAGGGAATAAAGAAGTAAATGAGTTACTTGTGTGTCACTACACAGAGTTATTAGCATTTTTTGAGCTTTTCCTTCTATTTAAAATGTTATTATTGTCTAAACCAACAAATATTGAAACAAGTATGCAAATACTGGATAGGGTCTTACATGCTATACAAAAAGGCATATACTATAAACTTGTGTAAGATAATATTTTCCTAAAATGCAACCTTCTGGCTGTAAGAAACAGAAACCCACTCAAATTAGCTTAAGCAAAAGAAAAAAGTGTACTCAGTGACATGGGGGTGGGGTGGAGTCTATCACTGAACTAGTGTAAGGAGATCAGTGCCTCATAACGGGTGGAATCTGGAACTGGAGGCTGCTTTGAAACCAGACAGCATCTACCTCTTTGACTCCGTTTCTGTTTCTGACTCTCTCATTTGCTGGTCTCTTCTTTTAGCTTCACACTGTTTATCTGTTTCTTTTTTCTTTCTCTGCACTGGGGTTGAAGTTGACTGTTTTTTAACCAACTTTCTCCATACAAATTGATGACTTCTAGGAGTTCTTGTCATGGCTCAGTGGAAAATGAATCTGACTAGTAACCAGGAGGATGCAGGTTCAATCCCTGGCCTCGCTCAGTAGATTAAGGAGCCGGCATTGCTGTGAGCTGTGCTGTAGGTCACAGATGCAGCTTAGATCCCACATTGCTGTGGCTGTGGTGGAGGCCAGCAGCTACAGCTCCATTCAACCCCCAGCCTGGGAACCTCTATATGCCGTGGGTGAGGCCCTAAAAAGACCAAAAAAAAAAAAAAAACTGATGATTTTTAAATTTGTTTATTTTTAAGATTCAGGAGCAGTGAACTCAAGGTTGGAAGGGCATGGTATGTAGGTATAAACATAAAACTTCTCTACCTGTCAAATTAGTAATGTAAGCATCTTAAAAGTGTCTATACAATCTGATGCAGTAATTTCATCTCAATATTGCTAGCAGTGCATGGAATTTAGGATCACACAAATTTGAATCTGAATTCCAGCTTTGCACCCCCTTGCTATATGCCCCAAGGCAAACTACTTAATTCCTCCATGTTCTAGTTTCTTCACTTGAAAACTGGGACTACAGCATTCCCTTGTGGATTATGAAGATTGAATGAGATAACATGTGTAATCAAGTCAGCAGATTGTCTGGCATATAGTATATGCCCAATTACTATTATTCCAAGTGAACAAATGGACAGGTGTGTAAAGGTGTAGATAAAATGGTGTTTGTTATACGCTGTTTAAGAGTGAAAAATTATAAGCAGTGAATATCAAATAACGTTTGTTTTGTTCACCACTATATATCGAGTCTCAAGATAGCTCTTGGAAAGTATAAGTGCTCAGTAAATATTTGTCGAGTGAACAAAAAACTGAGCATTGGTTAAACAAGCTGTGGCACAATAAGATGATAGAATGCTACTCAGTCATTAAAATGAATCTGTAAGTATTTTCATTAAAAGTACATGTATAGTATATTCCACTTTAACTAAACATATATGTGTATATATTAATAGAAAAATATCTAAGAGGCTATATATCAAGATGGGGACATTTCCAATGGTGTTATGATGGCAGTGTGGGTATTTTTTTATTATTATTTTTTTGCTTAGCTGTGTTAAGTTTTTTTCCGACGAGTATTATGTACTGATTTTGTAACAAAAAGGTATTTTTAGAAGTTCCTGTTGTGGCTCAGTGGAAACAAATCTGACTAGTATCCATGAGGATGCAGGTTCAATCCCTGGCCTTGCTCAGTGGGTTAAGGATCTGGCGTTGCCATGAGCTGTAGTATGGGTCACAGATGAGGCTCGGATCCTGTGTTGCTGTGGCTGTGGTGTAGGCTGGCAGCTACAGCTCCGATTAGACCCCTAGCCTGGGAACCTCCATATGCCATGAGTGTGGCCCCAAAAAGACAAAAAAAAAAAAAAAGATATTTTTAATTAAGAAATATGTTTCAACTGGAGTTGGGGGACACACCTAGATTTGAATCTTGGGTTAAATTTACTTTTTTTTTAAAGCATCTTATCAGAGTTATTCATTTATATGTCTATTTTTTCATTTAGACATTGAGAAATGATATAGAATATGTCTTCATCTTTCTAACACCTTGCACAGAACCTTACACATAACAGCACTCAATAAATGATAGCACTCAGTGATAGGTGATACACTCCACCACAGCTCTTGGCAATGGTGTCTTAACACTTTGGTTATATGAGAAAAGTAAACTCTCCCAAAAATCTCTACAAAGATGGTGATGGCTATAACAGTTGTCAAAACTGATTCTGAAATATCCACAAATGAATAAGTGTCCTCTGGATTCCTCCTTTAAAATGCAAATTCTGTCACAGGATCCTAATTTTTCAGTAAATAATTCAGAGATTGAACCAACTAGTGGTTACAGGAGAAGGTCCAAGTTTCTAGTGTTACTTGTTTAGGTAGAAATCTATAGAGTGCCTCTGATAGTATGAATCAGCCCCCTCCCAGCTTCAAATCTATTTGCAGAAATTCAAAATGCCAACTGTTTTCTAAGCCTCACACTGTACTCTCTACAAAACATTAATGTCCCGATTTTGTTAGAATTATGTTATTACCAACACTTAGGCATCATCTCAGGTAGTAATGAAACTAACAGCTGCTACAAGTTAATTAAGTTAGTCATTTTTAATCCAAAGAGCAACACTGTCTTAAATCTCATTCTTAATTATCTTTGAATGACAAAAATCTTAAAACTAAATAACTAAGTTATTCCTTACTTTTGTACTATTTTTTCCCTGCTTTGGTTTATAATATTTTTAGTAGGCAGAGAGCTTCACATTTGCCCATTTAGTAAAAACATATTTTGCCTATCTCATATGTGATATTTATAAGCAAGAGATTAACTGAGTGCTTAGGTGCCCAGAATGGAGACAAACTAAGTTCAATTCCAGCTTTGCCACTTACTAGCTCTATGACTTTGGACAAAGTGCTTAAATGCTCTAAGTTTTTGATTTCCTCATCTGAAAATTAAGGTTGATGATAATATTGAAAATAACTACCTCATTGGGTTATCATGAGAATTAAGGAAAAATTTAATGAATAAAGCAGCACTATCAATAGAAATGTAACAGCAAGTCACAAATGTGAGTGGCTATGTACTTTTACATCTTCTAGTAACCACATTAAAAAGGTAAAAAGAAATAGGTAAAATTAATTTAACCCATATATAGATATAAAATTATCACCTTAAAAATTATCAACGAAATATTTTACATTTTTTGTGTACTAAGTCTTTAAAATACAGTATGTATTTTATACTTAAAATACATTTGAGTAGGAAACCTCAAACTAGACTAGCCACACTTCAAGCGCTCAATAGTTACAGAGGCTAGTGGCTACCTTTCTGGACAGCAATAAAGATTAAAAAAGTATCTAACACATAGTTTGTGCTAAGTAAATTTTACTTCTTTTTTTTCTTTTTATGTCCATACCTGCAGCATATGGAAGTTCCTGGACTAAGGGTTGAATCGGAGATGCAGCTGCAGGCCTATGCACAGCCACAGGAACACTGGATCTGAGTAACATCTGTGGCCTAGACTGCAGCTTGCAGCAACACCGGGTCCTTAACCAACTGAGCCACAATGGGAATTCCTAAATTTTACTTAGTATTGTCATAATCCCCTCTTAGGAGTTGCTATGGATCAGTGTTTCTCAAATCATATGCTCATAACACCTGGCGGTTCTAGGGCATGGCACTAAATAACAATGAAATACATAGTGAGAAAATTACTCCTTTTTAAATTATCTTTTTATCTTTCTGATTATGTAAAGGAAAAAGTGTCAGTTTGGTACCACAGTGCTTTGGGGTTTTTTAAATTTTAACTTTAAAAATTGAGATATAATTCATAGGCAGTAAAATGTACCAATTTCAAGGATATCACCTGATGATTTTGGCAAACATATATCATCATGTAACCATTTCCTCAATCAAAATATGGAACATTTCCACCACCTGAATCAGGCCTTCTTAAAAATCAAGAAACTAAAAAAACCTCAACAGGAGCCATGAAGTCAACCCCATACCTTTGAGAACGTAATGTCAAACTGCTTTCCAGAAAAGTTAAGGATTTATGCTTCTACTAGAAATATTTGAGACTGCTTCAGTGAATTTAGAGATAGGACAAGCGTTTATCAATACACAAGATGGTTACTGCAGTATTTATTTATTCATTTATTTTTGCTTTTTAGGGCTGCACGCATGGCATATGGAGGCTCCTAGGCCAGGAGCTGAATCAGAGCTACAGCTGCCAGCCTGTGCCACAGCCACAGCAATACTCTGTGATCCCAGGCCACCTCTTCGACCTACACCACAGCTCACGGCAACGCCGGATCCAGATCGAACCCACAACCTTATGGATACTAGTTGGGTTTGTTAACCTCTGAGCCACAAAGGGAATGCCCCACTGCAGTAATTATATCAAGGAAAAAATTATAAACAATCTAAATGTTGAATAGTAATGGTTAAACAGAGACATCCTTAAAATTGAAATTATTGAGCCATTAGAATTATTTTAAATAATTTAATAACATAGTAAAATGTTCTCAATATAATTAAAAGTGAGTAAAACAAGTACAAAACTTTATAGACAGTGTAACATGATCCTAATTATGTCAAAAATAAAACATAACACACACAAAACTCAAAAACCTCCAGGTAAAGAAAAAAAATTAGGAGAAAATACACCAAAATATTAACAGTGGTTAGCTCTGAATTGTGTGGTATGGTGAATGATTTTGACTTTAATATTTCATTTTTTTAGTACAATGAGCATGAATTACTTTGGGGAGGGAAGCATATTTTTCTTCATCTGTCTTTGCTAGTTACAGAGAAAATAATTGAAAAAGGAGACCATTAATTATTGTGCAGGTTTATAGTTAAGGAGGGTTTAACTGAATCCAGTAGTATTATAGAGAACCTACTATGTGTAGTCCTTATTACTGATTTGTTTTTGTTTTTGCCGTACCCTTGGCATGCTGAAGGGATGAACCTGTGCCACAGCAGTGACCTGAACCACAGCAGTGACTAAGCTGGATCCCTTATTACTGATTTGAAAGTGAATCTGGCAATAAGAGGATTGTTGATGGAGGGTCACTTTCCTCCTTATCAAAAGTCTTAAGAAAGTACTGAACTGACTACTGGGAAAGACCAAAGTGCTCACTTCACCCACAGTTCAGGCGGGGCTCAGGCAATGTTGGCAGCACTACTGACTAACATTCACCTTAGCTGCCTCTTCTCTTCCACTTCCGTCCTATATTCTGAGAAGACAGAGGGATTTCTTCTATCGGGATAACAATTCCATCCATATGGATCTAGTTCTTGGCCTCACAGCTCACACAGCTAACCCAACATGTCAACTGCTGCCAGCAAGGACCAGAACTCTTTAATCTCAACTGAGTGATGAACTGATAAGGCAAGCCAGCTCAAAACACAAACACAAATCATTTATTTGCAAGGTAGGATCATGAACATGTATTCAGAAATATAGCTAGAATAATGACTGGGTCTTCTATATGAGAATAAATAATGTGTATAGCTCATTCTTATATGTCTAGGAATTTGCATTTTTATAATAACCCATGTTCATTCTGAACACTTAAGATAATTAATACTTCTCATAATTCACATTAGCTTTCATAGCCAGGGTGATCCTGCTAAAATATAAGAAGTCAGATGTCATGGTTCTGTCCCAACTCTATAATACACATAAAAACTTGTACGTAAATGCTTATAGTAGCATTATTCATAATAGCCAAAAGATGGAAACAATTCAAATGTCTCTCACTGACAAGTGGACAAACAAAATATTGTATATGCATATAATGAAATATCATTCATCTGTAAAAAGGAAAGAAGTATTGATAGAAGCTACAACATGGATGAACTTTGAAAATATTACATTAAGAAGCCACTCACAAAAAACTATATATGATTCCATTTATATGAAATGTCTAGAACAGGAAAATCTATAGAGACAGAAAGTGAACTAGGGGTTGCTTAGGGCTGGGGGGATTCTTGTTTTTTGTTTGTTTGTTTTTTGTTTTTGGTCTTTTTTCTATGGCCTGGGGGGATTCTTTTGGAAGTGATGAATATGTTACAAAGTTTACTGTGGTGGTGGTTGCACATAAATGTGAACATACCAAAAAACACTGAATTGTACACTTTAACGGGTGAATTATATGGTATATGAATTTTATCTCAATAAAACTGTTAAGCTCCTAAAGTCCTGCAGTGCTCTCTAACTCATCGTGAAAATCAGTCCTCAAAACAGTCTGTAAGGCCTTCCACCACCAGGTACCTGATACCCCTCTGACTGCTATCCAGGCTCTCCAGTCTCCTTGAATACTCTGCATGATCCTGCCTTAGGACACTGCCCTGATGTAACTGAGATGTTCTTCCTGGCATCTGTTTGGCTCATTCCCTCACCTCCTCCAAGTCTGCCCAAATCTCATTTTCTTAATGAGGTCTTTTCTGACACCATACTGAGCAGTGTGATTTACCCCTACTGCCTCCATGCACGACCGATTCCCCTTTACCTTGCTCTGCCCTTTTGTCCCCCCATAGAAGTTATCATCTCCTGATGACTATAAAATATATGTGTTATTGTTTATTTCTGTCTCTTTCTACATTAAAATGTAAGCTTCATGAGGATCAGGATCTTTGCTTTTATTCACAGAGGTATCCCAATATTCAGTAAATATTTGCTGAATGAGTGAACCATTGAACTTTTGCTGTTCTCATTTGTTCAATAAATGTATATCTATTCTAGAACACATAACTAGGGCAATATGACTTTTGACTTTCACATAGATTTTGTTAAAAATGCTCGTGGTGATATACAGAGATTCATGTCATATATAATTCTAGAAATTGAAATTTGATTTATTCTCCGCCCCCAGTTGAGGTCTATTGGGCCATTATAACAGACAAATGAAGAGGGAAGTAGTAAGGTCTGGGGGAAGTACTTCCATAAGAAGGGCAAATACTGAGACAGTCTGCATACTGCAAACCTGCATGGACCCTTAGAGACATATGGACTAATTGCTTAGGCCAAACACATGCATGTGTTTAGATCACTGCTGAATCCATTACCTAGATCCTTTTTCAGGGAAGCTTCTCTGATTTCAAAAAGGGCTGAAAATTACGCCTTTAAAGAGGTTCTTGTGATCAGTTACTATCTTTATTTCTTTATATTTCATTATGTATAAAAGAGGGGAAGGTGATACGGAATTCGTAGTAAACTTTATATGTCTATGGAGAGAGAAGAAAATATTGACTCTCTCTCTTTGTTCAGAAGGCAGTTTTATTAAGAATGTTGCTAAGGAGATAATTAGCTTCTGCAAAGTTCCTTGGTGTCTTAGCAGCAAGCACACACCTTCTATTTTAAATAGTGTTTGAATCTAAACAAAGATAATTATGATTACGCCTAATCAGAGCAGGTCCTATAGAAACAAATCATATAACTATGAAAGGCCTGTAGAACTCTGCTTCACTGTGAGCAGTGCTTTAATCACTAAAAAATATTGTCACAAAAGAATTGTTTTAAGGAAATAAGATACTTAAGAGAGGTATGTAAGTTCTTAAATTCGAACTTGGAATGGCAAGTTGAATTTCGGATTCAACTTATGTATATTTCTTTTTAAAATCTAAGGACAGGAGTTTCTGTTGTGGCTTAGTAGGTTAAGGACCTGAATTAAACCTGACAGTTAAAGGATGCAGGTGAGGATGCAGGTTCAGTCCCTGGCCTTGCTCAGTGGGTTAAGGATCTGGCATTGCCACAAGCTGCCATGTAGATCACAGATGAGGCTCAGATCTGGTTTTGCTGTGGCTGTGGTGTAGGTTGTAGCTGCAGCTCCAATTTGACCCCTGGTCCGGGAAACTTCCATATGCCACAGATGTGGCCGTAAAAAGAAAAAAAAAAAGTCTAAAGGACATATATCTTCATGTACCTTCTGGCTTAAAACTTACCTTACTTATGCACAGGCCCTATCCTCTCACCAAAAGTTACATTCATTTCTGGAAATACTCCAGGGAGGGGAGAAAAGAATTGTTTTTTATTTTATTTTATTAGTTTTTGGCTGCACCTGGGGCATGCAGATGTTTCCAGGCCAGGAATGGAACTTGAAGAACAGCAGCGACCCGAGCCATAGTGGTGACAATGCTATATCCTCAACTTGCTAGGCCACCAGGGAACTCCCCCTTTTCTTCTTCTTCTTCTTTTTGTTATTTGTTACTTTTTGGTTATGTTTAAAACTAAGATTTTGTTACAATTTACAGTAAAGGCAATCTCAATGTATTTAGAAACATAATGTATCCAAGGATGAAGGTTGTTAAAACAGCTACACGAGAGCTATGTGTAATATTCTAAGATGCAGGAGATCAGTTTTGACACGTCTACCTATTACATTAAGTAGCTTGCTCCAAATCATAAATAAGTGGTAGTGCTGGAATCTGACTGCAAAATAAATCTGTAGTAATCTAAAATTTTCTTGAATAGATCAGGGAAATTAAATGTCCTGTATTCCAGAAATACCCTGTAACAGGCATTTCCCACTCTGGAAAGATAGTAGCTTCTGTATCAGCAAGTAATATCCCAACTACAAGATATAAAAAGAGGAGGCCACTCATCATAGCACATCTAAAGGTATACACTGTTTCCTGGTGGCCATAGTCACAAAATAATACTTCCATGCTTAGAGCTTTGAGGTTAAGGCTGTGTCTTCGTCACTTACTCCTTTCAACTTTTCCTTAAGAAATAATCTGTGTATTAAAAGGAAATTGCATAAGCAGACTCCCACAAAAATTAAATTAAACCCTAACAGTTCACAGAAACAAACTGCTCAACTTCTTCCCCCATATCAAGGTTTTTACTGCTAGCTCATATCAGCCCTACTGTATCTAGGTATAAAATGGATTTTTTTTTTTTTTTTTTTTGCTTTTTAGGGCCACACCTGCAGCATATGGAGGGTCCCAGGCTAGGGGTCCAATTGGAGCTACAGCTGCTGGCCTACACCACAGCCCACCCCAATGTTGGATCCTTAACCCACTGAGCAAGGCCAGGGATTGAACCCGCAGCCTCATGGTTCCCAGTTAGATTCGTTTCTGCTGTGTTATGATAGGAACCCCTAAAACTGATTTTTTAGAAAAATATTAACCTTTTTATTTACTGATAATCTAGAATTTCAATATGTATTAAGAGCTGTGAACCCATTTTTTTTTTTTTTTTGTCTTTTTGCCATTTTCTTGGGCCGTTCTCTCGGCATATGGAGGTTCCCAGGCTAGGGGTCGAATGGGAGCTATAGCCACCAGCCTACGCCAGAGCCACAGCAACGCAGGATCTGAGCCGTGTCTGCAACCTACACCACAGCTCAAGGCAATGCCGGATCGTTAACCCACTGAGCAAGGCCAGGGATCGAACCCGCAACCTCATGGTTCCTAGTCGGGTTCGTTAACCACTGCGCCACGACGGGAACTCCTCTTTTTTTTTTTTTAAGAGCTGTGAACTCTTAATTACTCAATAGTCTAGTAATACCCAAGGTAGTCCACACTCATCATGAAAATTGAGCCTTTTTTCTAAAAGCTGAAACTGTTGCTTTCAATTACTTAAGCCTTTATAATAATTGTCTCTGAAATACAAATTCCACTATCTTCTTACTGACAATGATAAATCTCACTATTTACTTATTGCTGCAGGCTATATATTTATGAAAGTAAATTATAAAACAGATTTTAGAACATTTATATATTGCAAACATTATATTTTTTCTAGGTTGACAATTACCATAGCAACTCCCTCTTCCTAAAAGTTTCATTGTTCAGGGGCTAGTAAACAATCCCAGTCAAGTTTTGTTTTTTGTTTTTTTGTTTTTGTCTTTTTAGGGCTGCACATGTGGCAAACAGAAGTTCCCAGGCTGGGGTCAAATTTGAGCTGCTGCTGCTCACCTATGCCTTAGCCACAGCAACTCCAGATCCAAGCCGCATCTGCAACCTACACCACAGCTCACGGCAATGCTGGATCCTTAACCCACTGAATGAGGCCAGGGATTGAACCCACATCCTCATGGTTACTAGTTGGTTTCGTTAACTGCTCGGTCACAATGGGAACTCCCCGTCAAGATTTTATTAAACCTTCTATTGCTAAGGATATCTGCTCAAATGCAATTTGGAGTAACACTTAACATATTATTAGGTCAGACAAAGAAATACTGAGCTGGCTAGTTGGAAGAGTCTTGTCTAAAACTTTCGCAAAAGCTGCCTTCTTTTCTTAATTTTGCATTAAAGGTTATTTTCTCAGGATCTGGGTACCAATTTGAGGAAAAATCTAGATGTTTAGATTTCCCCCCCTTTAACAGTAAAATGCAGTTTTATTCACAGTACTATTAATTAGCCAAGCAGATCTGAAAATATATGCAGTTTTGTTTGTATGCAATATGACTAAATTGCAAAGAAAAGAAATATATAAAAATATTTTCTAATCTTTATATCTAAATTATTGAAAACATTAAAACAGAGATGTTTAGTTTTAAACTGTATTCTAATAGCCAAAGACGGTCAGGAGCCAGGGCTTAGGCCTCAGTAAGAAAAGGATTTAGAATGAAGACTCTTTCATAATTCAGAGGCCCTCACTGAAAATAGGGACTAGAAAAACAAAAATCTATCTGCACAGGGAGATCACAAGGAAACCTGAAATAAACCAGTATAGGCCTGGTTCAGGAACCCTTTAGTATAGAAATTAACATTAAAAAAAAGTTCTGGAATTCCCGTCGTGGTGCAGTGGTTAACGAATCCGACTAGGAACCATGAGGTTGCGGGTTTGGTCCCTGCCCTTGCTCAGTGGATTAAGGATCCAGCGTTGCCGTGCGCTGTGGTGTGGGTTGCAGATGCAGCTCGGATCCCGAGTTGCTGTGGCTGTGGCGTAGGCCGGCGGCTACAGCTCCAATTCGACCCCTAGCCTAGGAACCTCCACATGCTGCGGGAGTAGCCCTAGAAAAGGCAAAAAGACAAAAAAAAAAAAAAAAGTTCTGAACTGATAATCTCTTTGGGTACCTGGCCTAAATGAAAGAAAACTATGCAGAAGAGATATTTCTTCAACTTAGGCCTCTCAGGAGTCCCATAGGTAAAACCTTAAGATAACTCATAATCCAAAATTATAGAACACATGCAGAAATGAGCCATAATGAGCTAATGTCAGCAGACACAACAGCAGAATTAGACCTCCAAGCACTTCAGATTATAGAATTAATGTGGTTAAAGAACAATTTGAAAACACAAGAAGAAAAGAAATTAACAAAAAAAAAAAATCAAGCAAATTTGAAAAAGAAGCAAATAGAAGTTATAGGCATAAAAATATTATCTTTAAAGTTAAAAACTGAATGGGCAAATTAAACACAGATTAGACATAGCTGAAGAGAGAATTACTTAACTGAAATACTAACATAAAAGAAATTACACAGAAGGTAGCACAGAGAAATAACAGGTGGATAAGAGGTTAAGAGACATTAAAAACAGATGAATGACTAACACACAGCCCATAGGAGTTCTAGAATAAGAAAAAAGAAGTGGGAAAGGTGCAATATTCAAGGAAACAGGAACTAGAAAATTTCCAGAAAATATGCCAAATATGTACTTTCATACAAAGTAACATAAATAAAAATAAATCTACATATAGATACATAATACTGAAATAGGAACACCAAAGACAAAAAGATAATCTTAAAAAGAGCCAGAGAAGAAAATATTGCCTACAAACAAAAACCAATTATATTGAGAGTAGACTTAATAGTATCTTTTTTTTTTTTTTTGGCCTCAAGTGGAAAATAGTATTCCACTGTCTTCTGATTTCTAATTGCTAAAAAAAAAAAAAAACAAAACCTCTCAGCCTGAAATTCTAAACTTAGCTAAACTAAGAGATTTTTTTTTAGATAAAAACATCAGGTTGACCAGTATCTGAAAGAACTACTAAAAGATGTTATTTAGTAAGAAGAAAATTGGATGAGAAAGAAGGGCCAGGTTCCTTAAAAAACTAAATACAGAACTACCATATGATCCAGCAATCCCACTCATGGGCATATATCTGGAGAAAACCATAATTTCAAAAGAACCCCAGTGTTCACTATACTACTATTTACATTAGCCGAGACATGGAAGCAACCTAAATGTCCATCAACAGAAGAATGGATAAAGATGAGGTACATCTATACAATGGAATATTAGCCATAAAAAATAAGGAAATAATAGCATTTGTAGCAACATGGGTGTGCCTAGAGATTATCCTGTTAAGTGAAGCAAGTCAGATGGAAAGACAAATGTCATGTGATATCACTTATAGGTGGACTCTAATGAAAATGATAATTTACAATAGCCAAAACATGGAAACAACCTAAATGTCCACTGACGGAGGATTGGATAGAAAGAAATGGCACATATATACACAATGGAATATTACTCAGCCATAAAAATGAAATAATGCCATTTGCAGCAACATAGATAGACCTACAGATTACCGTATTAAGTGAAGTAAGCCAGGAAGAGAAAGACAAATATCATATAATATCTCTTATATGTAGAATCTAATAAAAATAATACAAAAGAACTTGTTTATAGGACAGAAACAGATTCAAATATTTTGAGGTCAAACCTAGGGTTACAAAGGGGAAACTGAGGTGGGAAGGGATGAATTGGGAGGATGGGGTTGGCACCTGCACGCTACTATATAGGGGTAGATAACTGACAGGAACCTACTGTATGGGATGGGGGGGAGGTCCTACTCAATGTTCTGTAATCATCTATAAGGGGAAAAAGAATAGATATATCTACATGGATAACTGATTCACTTTGCTATAAACCTAAAGCTAATACAACATTATAAATCAACTATACCACAATAAAATTTTTTTAAAATAGCACAAGCTGAAGAAACTTGAGGCCAAAAAAAAAAAAAAAGATACAAAAGAACTTATTTACAAAACAGAAACAGACTCCAAGATTTTACAAACAAATTTATGGTTACCAGAGGGGGAAACGCTGGGAGGAGAGATAAATTAGGAAGTTGGGATTAACATATACACACTACTACATATAAAATAAATAAGTAACAAGGACCTACTGTATAGCACAGGGAAATCTACTCAGTACTCTGTAATAACCTATATGGGAAAAGAATTTGAAAAAGAATGGGTATATGATATATGTATAACTGTTTTTACTTTGCAGTACACCTGAAACTTAATACAACATTGTAAATCAACTATACACCAATAAAATTTAAAAAAAGAAAGAAGGACCAGGATAAAAGGGTAAGGGGGAGGCAAATATATGAGTAAATCTAAACAAATACTGACTATTAAAAATAATAATGATTAATTTGGGGATCATAAAAACAAAGTGGTACCAAAATGCTGCACAATAATGGCCTGTAAATTGGGAGGAAGGTGCTTAGAGATCCTTCGAAGCATCTATTTGTGAGAAAGGCAGAACTGGATTAATTTTAAACTCTGCTTCTTCATTCAACAAGTATCTTTTACAAACAAGTAAAACTAGTCTATAATAGTGGAAGTCATGGAGTTCCTGTTGTGGCTCAGCAGTAATGAACCTGACTAGTATCCATGAGGATGCAGGTTCTATCCCTTGCCTTGCTTAGTGGGTTAAGGATTCCATGTTGCCGTGAGCTGCGGTGTAAGTCACAGACATGGCTTGAATCCCACGTTGCTGTGGCTGTGGCTGTGCTGTAGGCTGGTAGCTGCAGCTCCAATTTGACCCCCAGCCTGGGAACATCCATATGCTGTAGATGGGGCCCTAAAAAGCAAAACAAACAAACAAACAAAAACCAACAAAACAAATATATACAAAACAATGGAAGTCATAATAGCTATTATTTAGTGTGGGATTGTGTGAAAGAGGGGACATGAGGCATAAGGTAGGCTTCTAGAGGTGCTATTATTTGATCTGTGTTGTGGTTACATAGATGCACTCGCTTTGCACTATTTCATTGAGCTGTCTGCTTACCATTTGTATACTTTTCTGCATGTAAGGAAGTATGTATATATATGCAATATTTCTGCATAAAAGGAAATTCTACTGCATAGTTTACACCAAAATAAAATTCTGACAGATTATAAATATATAATTTTAAATACAAGTCCTAAAAATAATGGAAAAAAATACAGGTTAGTATTTATATAATCTTGGCTGGGAAAGAACTTTCTAGGCATGACATCAAAGGCAGAAATCACTGGTAGGTTTGACTACATAAAAGTAAAGTTTTCTGCAACAAAACACTGTGAATAATATAAAATAAAAATATCAGATATTAGCAATGAGATCCTGCTGTGTAGCACTGGGAACTATGTCTAGTCACTTATGATGGGGCATGATAATGTGCGAAAATAGAATATGTACATGTATGTGTAACTGCATGGGTCACCATGCTGTACAGTAGCAAAAAAAAAATTGTATTGGGGAAATAACTATTAAAAAATCAAATAGAGGAAAATTTTATTTGCAAAATATGTAACAGATAAGCAGTCAACATCCTTAATTATACGGATAAAATTCTTGTACAGAATATGAACTGGCAATTCATAAAAGAAATAGACTGCAAATGCAGGTTATAAAACAGAATGTACTATGAGGCAGATAACAATACAAAGTGAAAAAGTACACAAACACCTCTAATACCCTCCATGTATCCATGGATACATGGCTTAGCATGGATCTCTCAGGATCCCCAATCATTAAATTCAACTATCATGCAATGGGTCTCTAGTTCCCTCTTCCTCTGTCTTTCCTACCCTTAGCATCCAAATTAATATTCCTAAAATACTGTGGCCTTCTTATAATTTTATTGCTTAAAAACTTTCAATGATTCCTTATTTACTACACAAGAAAGTAGAAAGAAATTCTTCGGCATGGAATTCAAGGCCTTCTACAGCATTCAACCAACCTTCTCACTTATTACATACATTCTAGCTAATTGACTACTTGCTATTTTTTTCCTGTGTTATGTTGCCTATAGTTTTCTATAAATTATTCATGTGGTTAAATCTGCCTAGAATGTGCTTTCCCGCCACATGTCCATTTTCTCCTCAAGTCTCAGCTTATACACTATCTTCTCCACAAAACATCTGCTAATTTCTCTTAGTCATTCTGAGAATCCATGGCTCTTTTATCCCCCTTTTCAGGCACTTGTTATTTTTTATGTTCTATCTTTCCTAATAGACAATGACTTACTTGAGGTAGGATCTTTATCTTATTCATTTTTCTATTCCTATTACTAAATATTTATTTAATGACTGTAATTAACTGACAAAACAAGAACTCACAGAATTCAATACTATTATGTTTAGGTACCTTTAAAGTGCCAGTCTGGTACATAGGAAACAAAATTGTTAATAGTGCAGGTTGGTCCTCACCCTCCAGGTGTTTAAGGTAATTTATGCTCCTTCATCTCAAACAAACTCTAAATTATTCCATCAACTGCCACATTTTGTTTTTTGTTTGCTTTTCAGGGTCACAGCCATGGCATATAGAAGTTCCCAGGCTAAGGGTCAAATTGGAGCTGCAGCTGCCGGCCTACACCATAGCCACAGCAGTGTGGGATCCTTAACCCAATAAGCAAGGCCAGGGATCGAACCCACATCCTCATGAATACTAGTTGGGTTCATCACTGCTGAGCCACAGTGGGAACTCCAGAACTGATGCATTTTGATCTACAGCAGTAGTATTGACCTTACTTTTCCCACATAAAGGGAATTTAAGCCTTCCTCTCTGGGAAAGGGGGACAGAGTTATGGGGCTGAATGTTCTCCCTTACCTTTTTGCGTTGTGCACTGTAGTTCCTCCCAGGACAATCCTCACTCCAGGAGTGGTACGGTTCAAGTTATAAACTGTGAGAGCCTCTTCATAGGTGGCTCCTCCAATTATAAACACAATGATATCCTGAGGTCTGCAATAATGAAGATAGTTAATATCATAGGATGAGGGGGGAAAAGGCAAAGATTTGTTGTTACTATTATACATACAGTTTTTAATTTCTGAATCTTTCTTTTTTGGTAAAGGAAGCAGAATTAAAGCAGAATAGAATAAAAGGTTTAAAAAAAGTTTTAATTATCTGAAATTGGCAGGAAACAGAGCAGGAAATGCTGAATAGTGATTTGCTTTCTGTTTATGAGCGGATGTCTTATAATTTCTGTGCTGTGGATTTCAGAATAGCACAATAGTGTTTGCTGGAACCAAATGTAGAAATATTCTTTTATATTCAAGAGGCTGAAGAGTACTTCACTGTGACATGATACCAATATAGCAGTAATTTATGCTTGTACTACACATCTCCTTTCATGTATAAGCCCTTTGTCAAATACTTAGTACAGTGTCATTACAATAGCCTCTGTCCAAGGACCTCAAAATATTTCAGAAAATACTGGTATATTTGGATGTCCCCGTAACACAGGAACTAGAAACATTTAATATTTTGAGTGCAAAAAAAAGAATGGGACACAAAAATTAATGGCATTTCTAGGAACTCCACCTCCTCTTAAAATCTTTGTTCCTCAATCCTTTGATAAACTAAGAAAAAGAAACCATGGAAACAAAACAAAAAACCCGTGGGTGTAGTTTTGATACTGGACATGCTGACACATCAGCTCAGTCACTAGCGTCATTTAAGTCACACTGCATAGTTTTACTGTGTTTCAGTCTTTATCAAAATGGCTTCATAACGAAAGTGAGTGGCCCTCCTATTAGATCCTTCTGTGGATATCAACAAAAGGAAGATCATATTATTTCAAAACTGTTAGTTTCTCATGCAATCAAGAGATGATAAAAATTACTTAATCTTAGCAGGCAAATAATTTTGTTAAATCACTTACTGGACATTATTTAAAATGACATCAAGCAGAAGCATCCATTTTGGAGATCACAGCACAAAACTAAGTAGAAACATTTTAAATCAAATGATGTAATGCTTATATATAAATCATGAGGGAAAAAAACCCCTACTTTTCCTTTGTGTTGCCATCTTCCTAAAACACCTTAAAGGAATCACTGATTGAGAAAGTATTTGTTCTTGTTGGACTTCACAAAAACAGAATCATATATTTTGTGGCTATTTAAAAATGTTTGAATAATATGAATTGCAGAGATGGAGAATAAAGGCTCCCAATGATGATGGGGTGGTTATTCTGCAATTGATTTGGTAGAGTCAATTATGACATTTTTATATGAACTTGGGACTTAAAATTATGGTTTTGAAATGCTAAAGTTACTTTTAAGACAAAATGAGCTTCATCAAAGACTACCCGCCTGAAACAATGTATTTTAGCACCACAATGCTCTAAGTGTTACATACTGCTATATATTCTACATTCTTTTTTTTTTTTTTTTGTATTTTTAGGGCCACACCTGCAGCATATAGAGGGTCCCAGACTAAGGGTTGAATTGGAGCTGTAGCTTCTGGACTACATCATAGCCACAGCAACGCCAGATCTGACCTATACCACAGTTCACAGCAACACCAGATCTTTAACCCACTGAGCAAGGCCAGGGATCGAACCTGCGTCCTCATGGATGCTAGTCAGATTTGTTTCTGCTGAGCCATGATGGGAATTCCTACGATCATTTTCTGTTATTTTAAAATACGCTTTTTTTTTCTTTTTCCTTTGTCTTCTTAGGGCCACACCAGCGGCACATGGAGGTTCCCAGGCTAGGGGTTGAGTTGGAGCTGTGGCTGCCGGCCTACACCACAGCCACAGCAATGCAGGATCCGAGCCACGTCTGTGACCTACACCACAGCCCGTGGCAACGCCGGATCTCCAACCCACTAAGCAAGGCCAGGGATCGAACCTGCGTCCTCATGGATGGTAGTCAGATTCGTCCCCACTGAGGCACGACAGGTACCCCCAAAATATACTATTTTTGATTAGATAAATGTTTGCGCATGATATAAAATACAAAAGGGCATATGGTAAAAAAAACAAAAAAGGCAAACACTATTAATCTCTTAGGCATAGCATTTCAGAGATACTACCTATGTTTATAGTAGTATTTACATACATATTTATATTGTAAGATACATGCATATTATATATATTTAATATATAATATACATATTACATGTGTATATATATATATATATATATATACACACACACACAAATGGAAGCACTTTATACGTAGTTGTATGGGCATATTGCGCATTTTAAACTTTGGTAGTATCGTCAAGTTGCTCCACAGATGTCATTCCACCAGCAATTCAGGAAAGTGCCTATTTCTCCTGTCAATACAATGTACGAATTATCAAGGTTTTTGGGGTCCTTCTAGACTAAGTTGATCACTTGCTCCTCCTCAATACATTTCCTTCATTTGGTTTTCAGGATATCACATTCTTTTGCTTTTCTTCTTACCTCATTAGTTGACACTTTTTCACATAGAGCTTTCCCCATCTTAAGTGATGGACAAGTGCCCCTTGATGGTCTCACCTTATCTCCCTGACCTCTTAATGGTGGAGTGTCCAGAACCCAGTCATCGGTCTTTCTCCCTGATCTACACTTACTCCCTAGATCTGCTCTGTCTGATGTAGTAGCCACTAGCCACATATGGCTATTTAAATTTACATTAATTAAAATAAAATAAAAAATTCAGTTCTATAGTGCAACCAGCCATATTTTAAGTATTGAACAGTCAAATGTAGGTGGTAACCACCTTAATAGGTAGCATGAATATATACAGTTTCCATCATTGTAGAAATTTCTATTGAACTGCACTTCCCTAGAAGACCTCACTCAGTTTTGTGGTTTTAAATACATTTTTCTGCTGACGACTCCCAAATCTCTATCTCCAGCCCAGACCTCTCTCCTAAATGCTGGATTTAAATGCCTATTTGATACTTCTTCTTGGCTGTTTAGTTTATTGCTGAATTCAACATGTTCAAATCGCTAATCATCTCCCCAAAGCTTGTTCCACATATAGCTTTCCCCATCTTAAGCAATGGCCAATCTATCCTTTCATTTGCTTAGGACAAAAACTTTGGAGCCATCCTAACTCCTCTTTTATGGCTGGAGTTAAGCGTATAAGTTACAGATATAGTGAAAGAAAGAATGGGAGAATCTTGGACCTTATAGGCCATGGGGGGAAATCACTGAAGGGTTTTATTCATGAATTACACAGATTATTGAGAAGAAGGGAAGGCGGTTTCTCCCTGATAAGGGGAACAGTGACTGCTTAGAGGAACTAAACAGTAACATGTTACCATGATCAAATTTGCTTTTTTGAAGGACAATTTTGGCAGCTATTTAAGAATGAACCGAAGGTTGCTGGTGGGAAAATCTGGAGAACAAAAGGCTACTGTAAGACTTCTGGGAAGATGTGAAAGTTAGAACTAAAGAAAAACCAGGAGGGGAGGGGAGGGGAGGGGAGGGACAGGATATAGAAGACACAAAAAATGTGGACTCTTCAGTATTTGGTCAGTGATTAAATGCGGAGTTGTAACTATCTAGGGCCAACCCAGGTGGAAAACAGGAGGAAAAGAAGGCTCTGATAGTATTCATAAATAATAAAATCCTCAAAACCGAAGTGAGTATTTGCCAGAAAATGAGTATTTTTTACATTAAGTTTCCATATGCAGTGCTCTTTATGTTGGGGGATAAATCTAGCCTGAGCCCCATTATGTAGTTTATCTTTAGTAAATACTTAGGAATTACACAGATTATTGAGAAGAAGGGAAGGCAGTTTTTCCCTGATCAGGGGACAGTGACTGCTTAGAGGAACTAAACAGTAACATGTTCTTTTTGAACTCCTGATCTGATAAGTCAATTTAAAAAGCAGCTGAGCAGAATACTGAGGCTCATCCTAGAAAATGATGTTGCTTTTCTACAGTTGCCCTCTGCCTATCGCCTACCTTGAGAATACATCTGTCTCTTATGGAAAAGAAAGGCAAGAACTGGGAAGGAATAAATTCAAGCAGGTTTCAGCATAGCCAGAGAACACTGTCCTTTAGTATGATAATTTCAGGGTGCCAGAGTGTTTTCGTATTGCTGGAGAGGGAAGAAAATGTCATGGGTGGTAACTGTGGGTGTAGGTTATATTAATGTGAGGACAAAGCTTACATATAGGGATAAGCTCTTAGAGCTTGAAATAGTTGTGTAACCAAGAATGACTATGTCACATTTGGTTTTGAAAACATTAATAAATGTTTTTCTGAGCGTCCTACTACTTAGTCAGGATGGCTTAAGGAGGAACATCAATGAAAAAAAAAAATCCCTGACATTTTTCCTTTTCATTCCTTTCCCTGGTGAATTTTTAAAGCAGATGTTCTGGTGAGGCCAACAGTAAAACACACAGCAAATCACTGTTATGTGATGGTTGAAGCTAAGTGGAATATACAAGTTCAACTCCTTGTATACATCTTCCTGTGCTCTGTAACTTACCATAGCAACCAAAAGCATTAATTAATGAAGATAGCAAGTATTAAAAAACAGCAGCCTGTTCATGCTGTATATAGATATACAAGGACACCTTGAGAACCCAACCCAATTTATATCTTATTAGAAAAATAAACAAAATTTTTTTCACATACAGTATTTCTGGAAATCATTACTTTAATCACTAATCATTAAATTAAGCAGAAAACAAACTTTTAAGAGACAATATTTTATCTACTTTTTGGATTGTTACACTTATGGGTGAAATTCAAATTTTTGAATGTAGTACTTATAGTCAAAGATCATATGAGCACTGACTACAGGGAAAAAGGCCAATGAGAAAAGACTGCTGCTGTTTGTTTGTTTGTTTTTTGTTTTTAATCTTTTTATGGCTGCACCCACAACATATGGAAATTCCCAGGTTAGGGGCTGAATCAGAGCTGAGCTGCTGGCCTACCCCTCAGCCAGGGCAACACCAGATCCAAGCTGTATGTGCAACCTACACACTGAAGCCTGTGGCAATGCCAGATCCTTCATCCACTGAGTGAAGCTAGGGATCGGACCCACATCCTCATGGACACTGTATCAGGTTCTTAACCCACTGAGCCACAACAGGAACTCCAGGGCTGCTGCTTTTAAAGAAATAAAAATAACAAGATTCTACTAAATTTGTGTAAATGTGAAAGAAAGAGTACTTCCTTTTTGAACTAATTCTGGAATGTATGACCAGATAGCTCCATTTTTTCACCACATGTTTAAGCTGCTTGTTTTTATCAGGGATAAGAAGCAATTCTAGGGAGTTCCCGTCGTGGCGCAGTGGTTAACGAATCCACTAGGAACCATGAGGTTGCGGGTTCGGTCCCTGCCCTTGCTCAGTGGGTTAATGATCCGGCGTTGCCGTGAGCTGTGGTGTAGGTTGCAAACGCGGCTCGGATCCCGAGTTGCTGTGGCTCTGGCGTAGGCCGGTGGCTGCAGCTCCGATTGGACCCCTAGCCTGGGAACCTCCATATGCTGTGGGAGCGGCCCAAGAAATAGCAACAACAACAACAACAACAAAAAAAGAAGCAATTCTGGAGCAAGAGCAACAACAACAAAAAATTAGCCTGATAAATAGGATATGTGGGAGTCCCATCTGTGGAGAAAGATCAAACCCAATTTGAGGAGATAGCTATATGGTCAAACAGGTTAACCACTAGTTTAAAGCTAAAGACTAAAACATTTCTACAATTGTTCATGGTTTTGCAAAGGTGTGCTTTTGTCAGATCTCCTTTAATATTTTTTCATATTACAATAACAACAAAACCAAGAAGTTCTATTGTGATGAGACTTAAGCTACCACAAAAATGACTAAAATCAGTGACTTTAAGATAATGACCCAGGAGTTCCTGTTGTGGCTCAGTGGTTAATGAATCCGACTAGGAACCATGAGGTTGTGGGTTTGGTCCCTGCCCTTGCTCAGTGGGTTAAGGATCCGGTGTTGCCGTGAGCTGTGGTGTAGTTTGCAGACATGGCTCAGATCCTGTGTTGGTGTGGCTCTGGCGCAGGCCGGCGGCTACAGCTCCGATTAGACCCATAGCCTGGCATCCTCATATGCCATGGGAGCGGCCCTAGAAAAGGTAAAAAGACAAGATAATGATCCAGGGTGAAGACATTGACTTAGAGCTGAGGGTGGGGCCAAGTGGATACAGAGCCAAAATGTGTAGGCAAACTGCAAAAAATCTAAATTTTTTGGTAACATTAACCAAATTTGTTCTCTAGTTTCCAACTGTAAATTTTGTCATATTAACTACTACAGATGCCTACATAAGAAATCTGACAAATACGCTTATTTGTAAAGCACTGTGTTAAATACTGTGAAAAACCCAAATATTAACAAAATTTCTTAATTTCAGATTATAATACTTAATTCAACACCTAGTGGGAAGGATAGATATGTATACACTAACTACTGTCTCAATATCCAGAGACAACTATTATTAATAATTTCTTGTTTATTCTTTCAGAAATATTTCCTGTATACATAAACATATGTGCTTGCATATATATAATATTATGTATATTTGTATAATCAAGCATAGACTTATTTATATACACATATGTACACAACCACATTTACACTTATACAGTTTTTTTTTTACACAAAAGGGATATTATAGCATTTTGATTTTCTATCTAATGTATCTTAGAAAGTTTTGATACTGCCTCATGAAGAGTTATGCCATTTCTTAAGAAGAATGCATAGTATTGTACTGTAATCGAGGTAACCAGTTCTCTACTGATAAATATTTAGCTTGTTTCCATTTTTTTCACCATTACAAGTAATATTTTGGTAAATATCCTTTTGTACATGTCTCTGTGTACTTGTGCAAGTGTATCTACATGGAAAACTCTAAGAAGTGAATTGTTTAGTAGGTCTTTTCAAGTCCCCTGCAGTCTTTTTTCTGTTAAGCAGGGTCAGGATGTGGCGTAGGTATCTTCTGTGCCCTCTACTATAGTTTCACAACCACTTCTCTGCCTTCTTCAAACTTTCCACTATCTTTGAAGCTCATGATATAGTTGCACTGCTTTTTCCTGACCTCCTTTCCTGGTCACTCTCTTATTCCCTGAAGATGTTAGCTCTGGTTTACTGTCCTCCTTTTCACTCCTGCTCTTTTCAAGATTTTCAGTTACTTTAACATCCATGTGGATTACTCATCTCACATCCTCTCTCCACACCCGCAATGATCTGTTCTTCCATCCCTCACAACCACCAACGTCCATGGTTATAACATACACTTTTTCATTACAAGTGTCTACAATACGAAATCTTGAATTCAAGACCCCTTTCTTTAATAACACCTCAATTTTTAATTCACTAACGCTAATATCTCTACTGTAATAATTCTCTGACCTTATCAATACTTCCAATTCACTCAACAGTACTTTTTTCACTATCCAATATCCTCCTCCCTTTTTAATTTCCCCAAATCCCAGTTGCACCTGCTATTCGCCTTTTCCTCATTTAAGATAATGCAGCTAAAAGTTGCTAGAGAAAAACCACACAGGTAGGTTCATGGGCTGTATTTTAAATTAATGACCACAAAACTCCAATGGGCACTCGATCCTAGAAGTCCTACTTACATTTCCCTAGAAAATTGTATTCCTTGCCTACAAGTCAACAATTTCACAATGTTTTCTCTTTTTACCCCCTACCTTAGCTGATAACCTGACACCATATTTTACTGAGAATATGGAGGCAATCAGACAAGACAGCCCCTGTGTTCTCACCGTCAAACTGTCATAGTGAAAGAAGTAACTCTGCTCCTATGAGTCTCCTCTGCTTGTGCTCTGGGTCCCCTAAAGACTTCACTTCTGCAGCTCTTCCTCCTTCTCTTCTGCATTATCTATTTCTCCTTCTCTAAGATAATTCTCATCAGATTACAGATATGCTCTAGAATCTCTCTTTCCCCTGAGCTCACAGTCTCTTCTAGCCACCAACCCATTTCTCTAACCCTTCTTGAAAAACTTCTAAAAAAGTGTCATATACATGACGCTTTTTATCTTGTATCTGCAACCCTCTCTAATTTGGCTTCCAAACTCAGTGGAATGGGAATAAGGTCATCAAAGATCTCCATGTTGTCAAATCTGATGGATTCCTCACTGTTTTCACCTTTTCTTTTCTTTTTTTTTTTTTATAAATCTCTCAGAAGATTGGTCTCAGGGTACCACTAGCTCCCTGGTCCTTAGGACACCATGCTTTTCTGGTTTTCCTCTTATCTTTGCTATCTCTTTCTCAGTCTCCATTGCTGACTCCACATCCTCTACTCAGTGCTTGGTCCTGGGCTCTCCTTTTCTTTTTCTATGCTCTCTCCCTAAGATTTAAAATTCCCATAGCTTTAAATCACCAAAATCTTATTGACTCCCAATTTGGTATCTAACATTTCCACTTGCTTATCTAATAGGCATCTGTAACTTAACAACAGAACTCTTGATCTCCCCCACAAACCTGAGAGTTATTCTTGACTTCTCTCTTACCTTCTCTCTTCTTCAATATACTTCATTAAATAAGTCTATTGATTCTGCCTTCTCTCCCAGCCTCCTTATCCAAACCAGTTTCATTCTTACCTGGACTACTGCAGCCACCTGCTAGGTAGACTTTCTGCTTCTAATTTTGCCTTCAATAATCCATTCTCCCAACAAAGCGACTTTTAATACATAATTCAGTTCATGTCACTTACATGCTTAAAGCTCTTTAATGGCTTCCTATGATATTTAAAAACTTTTAAAAACCTCTTTACCAGGGCCTATAAGACTCTATGGGATCCAGACCTACTTATCTTCTCAACTTCTTATTTCCTCCTTACTCTCCATACTCCAGCCATACTGGACTTCTTTCTGTTCCAAGAACTTGCCAAGTTCTCTTTCTTCAAGAACTCTGTTCTGGTGTTCCCTCTTCTTGTGATGCTTTTCCTCCTAATCATTATGTGATTGGTTCTTTCTTGTAATTCAAATCTCATCTTAAATATCACTTCTTTAGAGAGAGGTTCTCTCTACATAAAGTACCCCTCCCTACCTCTACAAAGTTACTTCGTAGCTTATTACTCTACTTATTTCCTCAGTAGCACTTACCTCATTCAAATTATATTCTTTATTTGTCTGCTAGCTTACTGTCTGTCTTCTTCATGTAAGTCCCTCAAGGGCAGGTACCTGTCTTTCCTGTTATTTCTGTTTCCCCACGATTTACAACAGTTCTTGACATATTAAAGGCACTCAATAAATATTTTTTATATAGTAGGATGAAGCAACTGAATTATTAACTATATGTATGTTTAGATAATAGTGCCCAAAGCTAACAGATGCCAAAACTGATGAATGTTCATTTTGCTGGAAAAGCATCATTTTGAGCTTTGTTTAGAAATGAATTACCCAAATTAGAAAGGTTTCCTGTCATGAACTAATCATCCACAATACACTCTTCTATTATGCCCCTTTAGCAATAAGTGGCTAATTTCTTGTTCAATAATTCTTAATATGAAGTTCATAAGAGGAGTTCCCATTGTAGCTCAGTGATAATGGGCCCAACTAGTATCCATGAGGATGCGGGTTTGATCTCTGGCCTTGCTCAGTGGGTTAAGGGTCCGGCATTGCTGTGAGCTGTAGTGTAGGTCGCAGATGCAGCTTGGATACCTCTCAATCTTGGGTTTTTAAAAATATTTTTTTCTGTTCTGTTACCAAATTACCAGGTTTTTTTTAAAAAAGGGAAAAAAGTGAAAAAAATATTTTTATTGTAAAAGAGTTATTTATGTACCTCAAAAAACATTTTTCTGGAGTTCCCGTCGTGGCGCAGCGGTTGGCGAATCCGACTAGGAACCATGGGGTTGCGGGTTCGGTCCCTGCCCTTGCTCAGTGGGTTAACGATCTGGCGTTGCCGTGAGCTGTGGTGTAGGTTGCAGACGCGGCTCAGATCCCGCGTTGCTGTGGCTCTGGCATGGGCCGGTGGCTACAGCTCCGATTCAACCCCTAGCCTGGGAACCTCCATATGCCGCGGGAGCGGCCCAAGAAATATCAACAACAACAACAACAACAAAAAAAAAAAGACAAAAAAAAATCTAATTAAAAAAATTTTTTTTTCTCAGAAAATTCCTTATATTTATATAACACTAGTCTTCCAAGGCTCTTAGATTATGATTAGATGAAAAAATAGAAGAATTTCACTACCCATAACAATGCTCATATCAATCTATCCAACAGGATTCAGCCATATATATTAGGCTCTTTATAATGGGTCCCAATAAAAAATACACAAGAATATAATTTATAACTGGGTAGAATTTGTGTGTATATAAAATGTTCATATGCTGCAGGTGAGGCCAAAAAAAAAAAAAACCAAAAAACAAAACAGTAAGCCTGGCCTACACAATTGCTCTGGACAAATTTTGTTTTTATTAACACTAACAAACCATTGGACTATAGTGACAATTAATTGTTTTCTTTAGTTAATACTTAAAAAGAAAGCCATCCTTTTCTCCCATGTAACGAATAGCCTTTGTTAATTAGGTCTCAGTTTTTATGCTGGCCACATTTCGCAAAGTCCAGTCCTCACCAAAAATAGTAACAACCTGCTCTGGATGGCAATCAAGCAGCAAATCTATTTTTGGCTTTAATGTTTGAAAGTCCAAATGCTAGATTCCATGGAACTGAACCTTAAATGGCATAAGGAAACTGGTCTGATATTAAAGGACAGAACACAAGTTGGGGGGGAGGGGAGCTCTAAAACAACGGTTTCTTTATTCCAAAAGAAATGATGCTTCAAGGTTAACAGGTGAATTTAAATCTAACTCTGACACATGAAACACCGAAAGAATCTTAGAACTGAAACAACTGCGGAAGGACAAATAGAATGATATAACCTTAGTTGTAGTCCCTTATATTACCCTAAGTTTCCCATTTTCTTAGTCTTTCTGATTTTTATTATTAATATCTTTGTTATCTTACCTGTCTCTGAGTGTGCTGGGGCCTAGATAAGGATATAGGTTTTCCTTAAGCTTTCCTTTGATGAGATGGTCCAAGGTCTCATGTAAGAAAGGTTGATGCTGAGTATATACATTTTCTACTCCCTAAGACAGAGGGAAATGGTTCTTATGTCATTTTTTGGAAACTTGACATGTACTAGTTAATGATACTCATATCAGAAAAGGACATGCACTCAACAGAGACTTTATGGGATAGAGTCAAGCAGGAATTTTAGGAGAATTTTAGAATTAATTATTTTCATCAATTAGAAATACACCAATCTCATTAAAATACTTTGTACTTTAAGGCTAGCTGTTATAAAAGAATTTTAAAATGGAATTGCTTAAATCCTTTATCATATCTTCATTGGCTCTCATCCTTTTGTGAAAATACTGTATGATAGGTAGAGCAAATAAAAGGAAGGAGCACACAGAAAAGGAGACTAAAAACACTCAGGAAAATGGAAAATTTTTAGGAAATGTAAGAAAGGCTAGCAGATTAAAACTAATTTTTGACCATTTTAAGACAACAGGTGAGTGTTTTTAAAAGATCTACAATTGTTTGCTTCATCTTTAATTTCCTTCAAAGAAAAACCACCTTACAAATTTTAAATTGTAAACAAATGGAGTAAAATAGCTACAACTAACAGAACTGTCTGCCATTTTACTCTTGATTATTTTCTGGAAATATCTCGTAATTCCCTTCTCAGATATGTGGGCCAATGCTGATGCTGCTCTAATACAGGAAGTATTTAAAGAAAAAACTTTCAAGAGGATGTCCGCTTTAATTTCATTTAATTGACATAGTACTAAACCTGCAGCGATCCTGAAGTTACTCTGAAGATCATATTCATTCACTCTCAGCCTTAGGGGCTTCGACTGTCTTTCCTTTAGGAAAGCATAGCGATGTCATACCTTCAATCCTTTGAGGAACTGTTTGGTAATAGCCACAGCATCTTTGGGGCTGAAGAGGTCGCTTCCTCTGACCCGTTTACCACCATATTCAACAACTGCAGACACAAGCTTTAAAAAAGAGAGAGAAACAAACTCTTAGTGCTTGGATGACAGGAAGAAAATAACTTTATTAAATAAATGAAGACATGAGAATACAGAATTATACATTTCTGTGAATAAAGATAGTATGGCATCATTTGTCAGAGCTAAGTATGTAAGAACAGTGTTGGTTCCCATTTGATGGGATTAATATACATATCTGGTTACCTTTCGATACTTCTCAGAAACGCCTTTATTCCTGAGGTCCATCATTAATCCTGGTAGGCTATTGCTGCTGTGTCGCTCATAATGTAGAGCATAAAGCATTACCAGGCGGGCAGCATCAAACTCTGTCACTTTGGGGTTCTGCAGGAGCCTCTTTACATTCTGAAGAAAAATAGAACTGATATTTATCCTCTCTTCACATGGTTGATGTATAATATCTTGGCTATAACCATTACTGAATGGCAGTGATACACCTAAGATACATATGACTAAGATTACTAGTATGGCAATGTACAGGTCATAGGTTTAGCAACTGTTTCAATAACAAAAATTAAATGCCTCTTGCCTGAGATAAGAAGGGATCTAATCAAACTGACAAGCTTTTGCACAGCAAAGGAAACCAAAAAGAAAACAAAGACAACTTACAGAATGGGAGAAAATAGTTTCAAATGATGCCACTGACAAGGGCTTAATCTCTAAAATATACAAACAACTTATACAACTCAACAGCAAAAAAGCCAACAACCCAATTGAAAGATGGGCAAAGGACTTGAATAGACATTTCTCCAAAGAAGATATACAGATGGCCAACAAGCAGTTGAAACAATGCTCAACATCACTGATTATTAGAGAAATGCAAATCAAAATTACCATGAGATACCACCTCACACCAGTCAGAATGGCCATCATTTTTATCCACAAATAACAAATGCTGGAAGGGGTGTGGAGAAAAGGGAACCCTCCTGCACTGGTGGTGGGAATGTAAACTGGTACAACCACTATGGAGAACAGTATGGAGGTATCTTAGAAATCTATACATAGAACTACCATAAGACCCAGCAATCCCACTCTTGGGCATATATCTGGACAAAACTCTACTTAAAAAAGACACATGCACCCTCATGTTCACTGCAGCACTATTCACAATAGCCAAGATATGGAATCAACCCAAATGTCCACTGATAGATGATTGGATTAGGAAGATGTGGTATACATACACAATGGAATACTACTCAGCCATAAAAAAGAATGAACTAATGCCATTTGCAGCAACATGGATGGAACCAGAGACTCTCATCCTGAGTGAAGTAAGTCAGAAACAGAAAGACTAATACCATACAATATCACTTATATCTGGAATCTAATATACGGCACAAAGGAAACTTTCCACAGAAAAGAAAATCATGAATGTGGAGAATAGACTTGTGGTTGCCAAGGGGGGAGGAGAGGGAATGGGAGGGACTGGGAGCTTGGGGTAAATAGATGCAGAATGTTGCCTTCAGGATGGATTAGCAATAGGATCCTGCTGTGTAGCACTGGGAACTCTGTCTAGTCACTTATGATGGAACACATAATGTGAGAAAAAAGAATGTATACATGTATGTATAACTGGGTCACCATGTTGTAGAGTAGAAAAAATATACATAAATAAATGATAAAAAAAGAAAATAAATTCTCACTGTAATTGCTTTAGGACAAAAATGAATTTAACCATGGATATTTACTCTTTTCTTTCCTTTGATTGAGATGGTCCAGGGTCTCATGGAGGAAAGGCTGCAATTTCCTTGCTGAAATAAGGAACACATACTATTTCCACCACTTCAATCAATATAGGACACAAGAGAACTACCAGCTGACTTGTAAAACTACTGCCTTCTTTCAGCGTTAGTGATTGACCAGTGAAATGGAGGCAAGTTGGTAAAATTTGACATAGGAAGATTGGGCTTAATCTCCGAGAAGCATCTATGTAACAACGTTTCCACATGGCTTACAGAGATATGAATAATATAATCTCTAAATTGAATATTTATGATTTTAGGAGGGCAGGTACTGATGGCAAAGCTAGACAACATCATGTTTAGGTTTTGTCAATCCTCACATTAAGGGACTTCCCTGTAGCATAGATATATATTTATTATGCAGCAGAACAAATTAATTAGAGCTAGCAAATACTTTTTGATCACTCTCTAAGCAGAGGGCACTATGCCAGGCACTGGGGAGTTAGAGAGATGATTTAGAGAGTTCCTGTCCCCAGTGCCTTCATAGCCATTGGGGCAAAGAAGGATAAAACAAGTACGCCCTTTCTGCTATAAAGTATGTTTCCTTAACACATTTTAGCTCTATGAGATTTGTAAATATGGGAACAATATAGAAGGCATATTGGTTGATATGTAGTTTTCCTAGCAAGTTAATATTTAGAAGAGATTGGGGGCAAATTTCCTCTTTAAAGAGGAAATTTTACCAACATGTTAAGAAAAAAAGATGAAAATCTTACAGAAATGTTTCCTGTAAGAAGTAGCTGGTTTTGTAGCTTTAAGAATTACTGTCTGTGGGAGTTCCCATTGTGGCGCAATGGAAACGAATCTGACTAGGAACCATGAGGCTGCAGGTTTGATCCCTGGCCTCACTCAGTGGGTTAAGTGTCTGGATCTGGCGTTGCTGTGAGCTGTGGTGTAGTTTGCAGACTCGGCTCAGTTCCTGAGTTGCTGTGGCTGTAGTTCTGATTCGACCCTGATCCTGGGCACCTCCACGTGCCGCGGGGTGCAGCCCTAAAAAGCAAAAAAAAAAAAAAAAGGGGAGAGAGAGAGAGAAGGAATGTACTATGTACTATCAAATAATAATATTAAAAAGAGTCAACCCTCCTACACTATTGGTGGGAATGTAAATTGGTACAACTACTATGGAAAACAGGATGGAGTTTCTTCAAAAAAAACCCAGCAATCCCATTCCTGGGCATATATCTGGAGAAAACCAAAGGCTGAAAAGAGACATGCACCTCAGTGTTCACTGCAGAATGATTTACAATAACCAAGACATGGAAGCAGCCTAAAATATTAATGGATAAAGAAGATGTGGTACAAAAAAAAAAAAAGATGTGGTACAAATATACAATGGAATATAACTCAACCATAAAAAAGCATGAAATAATGCCATTTTCAGCAACATGAATGGACCTAGAGATTATCATATTAAATGAAGTCAGACAGAGAAAGAAAAATATTACATGATGTCACTTATATGTGGAAACTAAAAAAAATGATACAAATGAACTTACTTACAAAACAGAAAAAGGCTCACAGACTTCAAAAACAAACTTAAGGTTACCAAAGAGGAAGGGTGGGAGAAAGGGATGGATTGGGGGTCTGGGACTGGCATATATGCACACTATTGTATTGGAATGGATGGATGGTCAACAGGGACCTGATGTATAGTGCAGAGAATTTTACTCAATATTCTATGATAACCTGTATGGGGAAAGAACCTGAAAAAGAACAGATATATGTATACATATAACTGAATCACATTGTGTACATCAGAAATTATCACAACATTGTAAATGAACTATACTTCAATAAAACTTTAAAAAATGAAAAAAATAATGACAGTTAAATATTAACAAGTACCATTTACCATATTAAGTGCTTTACATGTATAAGCTCATTGCACCCTCACAAATATCTTTGTGGCAAGTACTGATATTTCCCCCCATTTTACAGACAAAAGACTAAGTAAGACTTGGAGTAGTTAAGAATCATTTTCAAAGCCAAGCCAGCCAAGATTCAAGCTCTTAGCCACTGTCTTATACTGCTTCAAACAGACCTCTTTATCTTCATTTTTCTAACAAGTATTTATTGTCCTTACTATGTGTTATTAGTGGGATGATTTGAGATCTTTTACCCAAGGTCAGGAAAGAGAGATATAAAATAGACTATATCTTCCTTTCAAATGAAGAGCTATGATATGACAATAAAAGGGGGAGAAACTGTTTACTTTCTAAAGATTTTTCTCTTTATAGCACAGGAAAAATATCTTGCTAATCAAAAGAGTTTTTTTCCAGCGCTATGCACATATTTCAATGACAGTTTCACTACAGTTTGGGTTTAGTGAAATTCTTCTAAGTCAAATTTTTGTTAGCCTGTAGAATAACTGGTTGGAAGTGGCAGCAATTTATTGGTTTCTTTTTAGCAATATATGAGCTTTTTTTCTCTCACCATGATACAGTTACTATTCAGTAAAGGAAACCTCATCTTTACTCAAAAACCAATTCATTGCTTCATGACGTATTATCATCTAAGGTCAAGCCAAGGAATGCTATAACCCATCTAGGGGTCAGGCCCCTGGCATCTACTCATTATTAAACAAAAGTTCTCTTTATAGACTATTTAAATCATGTTGCCAAAGAAACCCTTTATGGTGGGAGAGTCCAAATCAAGTGTTCATTGTAACCACCCTGACATCACAAGCAAGAAAACTTTCAAAAGATAATTTTTAAAAATATAAAAGTGGATCACAAATGGGATTCATATTTTAAAGTATCTATTTTTCTTTAAAAGTAAACAAAAAAATAAGACTTCAGGCAAGGAATTACAGTAACCTTTTCTAACTGCTTTCCAGATGGTAGAGAGATACAACTAAAGATACTAAAATTGGCTAGTGATTGTTTGGTTCTATTGTTTCAAAGGGAAAAATAAAATGATACAGAAACAAAAGGAAATTTAAATTGAGTCACAGGATACAATTCTGTTTTTATTTAAAGAGAAGAAAATTAATTTTATTGATAAAAATAAAAAGTTTTCAAAGGAATACTATGTTAGGCCCACAAACCAACTTTAAGCTGTTAGTAGTGTTGTTTAAAATCAGTTGGCCAGGAGAGAGGATTAAGACGGGGGAATAGAAGGACTGGAGCTCAACTTCTCTCCTAAAAACAACAAAATTCACAACTAAAAGCTGAGCAATCCCCACCCAAATGGACCGGAAACCTTAAAAAAGATACCCTACTCCAGAAGAAAAAGAGGAGGCCACATCAAAAGGTAGGAAGGGCGATTTCCTTGTATAAACAACCCATACCTCCCAGGTGGGAAGCTCCACAGACTGCAAACTAACTGGTTCAGAGAGATAGACTCACCTACAGGAGTGAGAGTTCTGAGCCCCGCATCAAACCCTCATGTGCGGGGATCTGGCACTGGGAGAAAGAGCCCCTGGAGCATCTGGCATTGAATGCCAGTGGGGCTTGTGCGCAAGAGCTCCACAGGACAGGGGGAAATGGAGACCCCATTCTTAAAAGGTACACATGGACTTTCACGTGCACTGGATCCCAGGGCAGAGCGAGGTCTCCATGGGAATCTGGGTCAAACCTGACTGCAGTTCTTGGAGGACATCCTGGGAAAACAGGGGCGAACGTGGCTTGTTGTGAGGGAAGGACATTGAAGGCAAAGCTCTAGGGAATATTCAGCAGCTGCCTTTCTCTGGAGGTGGCCATTTTGGGAAAATCTGGCCCCACCCATCAGTCAGTGCTGGGAAGCCCCAGGGCAAACAACAATCCAGGTGGGATCACAGCTGCCCCTCAGTAAACAGGCTACCTAAAGACCCCTCAGGCACACAGCTGCCTCTAATCCCATCCAGAGACTAAGCCCCACCCACCAGAGGGATTAGAATCAGCTCCACCTACCAGTGGGCAAGCATCAGCCCCTCCCAACAGAAAGCCTACAGCAAGCCCCCATACAGACTTCAGCCACAAGGGGGGTAGACACCAGAAGTAAAAGAGGCTACAACTCTATTATCTGTAAAAAGGTCACCACACCAAAAACCTATAAAAATGAAAAGACAGAGAACTATAACTCAGATGAGGGAGAAAGGAAAAACCCCAGAAAATCAGCTAAGCGATGAGGAGATTCTCAGCCTCCAGGAAAAAGACTTTAGACTGTTGATGCCGAAGATGATGCAAGACATTGGAAATAAACGGGAGGCAATGAATGGATAACACTGACCAAAGAGATACAAGATACAAAACTTAAACAAGAAGAGATGCAAAATACAATAACTGAAATAAAAAATTCAGAGGCAGCTAAAAGCAGAATACAGGAGGCAGAAGAATGAATAAGCAAGGTGGAGGACAGATTAATGGAAATTACGGATGCAGAACAGAAAAGAGAAAAAAGATTGAAAACAAATGAAGAGTCTCAGAGAACTCTGGGACAATGTGAAATGCAACATCCGTATTATAGGGGTACCAGAAGGAGAAGAGAGAGAGAAGCGGACAGAAAAAATATTCCAAGAGATAATAGCCAAAAACTTCCCTAACATGGGAAAGGAACCACCCACTCAAATCCAGGAAGCACAACGAGTATCATATAAAATAAACCCAAGGAGGAATACACTGAGACACATATTAATCAAACTAACCAAAATTAAAGAGAAAATCTTGAAAGCAGCTAGAGAAAAAAAACCAAATAACATACAAGGGAACCCCAATTAGGTTATCAGCAGATTTTTCAGCAGAAACTCTGCAGGCCAGAAGGGAGTGGCATGATATACTTCACATGATGAAAGGAAAAAACCTCCAACCAAGATTACTTTACCCAGAAAGGCTCTCATTCAGATTTGAAGGAGAAATCAAAACCTTCACAGATAGGCGAGAGTTGAGAGAATTCAGCAACACTAAACCAGCCTTACAACAAATACTAAAGGAACTTCTCTAGGCAGAAAAGAAAAGACAGCAACAGGAAACAAAAATGCCACAAATGACAAGGCTCACCAGTAAAGGTATATATACAGTAAAGATACGAAATCACCCATGCACAATTATACCACCAAAATCAGAAATCATGAGAAGAGGTGGGTACAAATGCAGGACACTGGAGATGAACTTGCAATAAAGAGAACAACGACTTAAGACAATCACATATACACATAGACTCTTATATCAAAACTTCAGAATAACTGCAAACCAAAAATCTACAGTTGATACACAAACAAGGAATCTCTGAAGAAGAAATACATCTCATAGTAAATAAGTGCATAATCCACCATGAAGGGGGTCATTTGACATCATTCTTGGAATGTTGAAGTCTTCTTAGAACTGATTCTGATTTCCTCTCCATCAAAGAATTTATGATAATTATAATTAAATAATGCAACTGAACAATTAAATAATATAGTTCTACAATTGTATTATTAATAACCATTTCTCTCCATGGTACAATGTAAAGTCTATAATGTCTTGTTTATCACATCACCTAGAATGGTATAATGCCTTTATTGAAGAATCAATAGGATGTAACAAATTGTGAGGACATATTTATACAGTTACACTGTTTTTTAACCAATTTATGCATTTTATATTTTACTTATTTTCAGAGGGTGTATTATTTTTGTTATTCTTACCAGTTAGGTTATGCTTTTTATTATGCTATATAAAATATTTAATGGTATATAAGGCTTTCTTCTTTATAAATTTTAGTTGCATAATATACACAATTTTAATATAATGCTAATTTTTAAAGAAAAATTGAAATGTAATAGATAATACTAAATCGTAAAGATGAAAGCCATACAAAATGGGATAAAATATAGAATAAATTTCCTATTTGTCTCAGCATATTTTCCATTCCACTTCTCCAGAGGGAGTCACTTAATCTGTTTCTTAAGATCCATGATATAATAATCTGTGTGGATGTAACTGTGTTTAAATATATGTATTTTATTTTGTAAAAAAAAATTAAAAAAATAATAAAATTAAAAAAAAAAAAAAAGTTGGCCAATCCCTGGTGATCTAGTGATTAGGATTCAGAGCTCTCATAAAGTTAAGTTGGCCAAGTTAAATAGATTGTGATGTATCTTTAGAAAGGAATACCATTTTGTGATTTAATAGAATGATGTCTAGGTTCTGGCTGGAAGTCTCTGAGATACCTAGTTAACTGAAAAAGCAAAATGCAGAACTGTGTGTATAGTATGGTATCATCTGAATTTTAAAAAAGAGAGATGTACACACTCATACAGGCTTGCATACACACAGACTAACTGCAAGGATGCAAGTGAAACTACTAACAGACTCAGTTTTTACTATATACCTTTTTCAGCAAATACTTATCTATTTAAGAATTAGAATTTAATACAATTAACTGGAGTTCCTGCCGTGGCATAGTGGAAACGAATCCGACTAGGAACCATGAGGTTGCAGGTTCCATCCCTAGCCTCGCTCAGTGGACCTGGTGTTGCCGTGAGCTGTGGTGTAGGTCGCAGACGTGGCTCAGATCTGGTGTTGCTGTGGCTATGGTGTAGGCTGGCAGCTGTAGCTCGGATTGGACCCCTAGCCTGGGAACCTCCACATGCCACGGGTGCGGCCCTAAACAGACAAAAGACAAAAAAAAAAAAAAAAAAGAGCCTAGAAGTTCTTCGTGGAGATTTAAGAACAGAGATAAAAAATGTTGACAAGGAGTTCCTTGGGGTGTACCAGGTTAACATTGTCACTGCAGTGGTGCAGGTTCAGTCCCTGGCTTGGGACTTCCACATGCTTGAAGGCGCAGCCAAAAGGAATAAAATGTTGACAGAAATACTTTTCTTCTTTTGGTTACACCTTATCTTTAAAAAATTATGCTTGGAGGAAGGAAACCAATAAAGCACATATGACATGCGAAGCATTTTATATATCATTAAATCCCGATAACAATTTAAAAGTTTGAAATCATTATTCCTGAGGCTTGGGCAAAATAAGTAGTTCTCACAAAGAAACTTTGATATACAGAGGCAGACTATACGCTGGGGCAGTCTGGCTCCAAAACCTGTGTTGTTTCCACTATAACATGCTGACTTTGTTTTATAAAGTAGAATTTCAACAAGGAAAGAAAGAAACTAAGTTTTAAAATGTGGGGTCCTATTAATAAGAAAATATGCCTCTTAAAATAAGTAGCTTAGAAACAGCTACTTCTCAAAGGACTCTCATTCCCAAGGTGTTTATTGTCAGTGGAACCACATTTTGTCATTTCTTTGGAATTATCTCTGATTTGTTCTGTCTTATTATTCTCATATCCAATATGTCACTAAATTGTTATGTTCTTGGAGTTCCTGTCATAGCTCAGTGGTTAAAGAGCCTGACTAGGATCCATGAGGATGAGGGTTCGATCCCTGGCCTTGCTCAGTGAGTTAAGGATCCGGCGTTGCCAGGAGCTGTGGTATAGGTCGTAGACTCAGCTTGACTCTGGCATTGCTGTGGCTGTGGCATAGGCCAGCAGCTACAGCTCTGATTCAACCCCTGGCCTGGGAACCTCCATATGCCACGGGTGTAGCCCTAAAAAGCCAAAAAAAGACCAAAAAACCCAAACCCACAGCAGCAAAAAAATGTTATTTTCTCTTAGAAATGTCTCTCATATTTGTCCTTACTGTACATTTTTATTACTATCACTGAGTCTCCTAGCTTCTATGTCTTTAGATTTTTCACTTCCAAAGCATCTTTACTACATTAAATTTCCTAAAATACTGCTTTCACCATATCAACTTTCTTTCTCTATGAGACCCTACACCTACACTGGATCTCTCTATCTCAGTAAGTACAAATTGCTTTTACAAACTTCTACACAAACTGGTTCCATTTACCAATTCAGTTTTATCTCCTATTTCTCTTTCACACCCACTCTCAAATGGTCATATTATTTATTATTTTCTGCATACTTCTGTATCTTTGCTTTGCTGAAATCCTCCTCCAGATTCTATTCATTATTTATGGTCCATCTTAATATCACCTTCTCTAAGAAACTGTCTTAATAACTTCAAGTCTTACAGTCAGCACCACAATTTTGATGTAACTTAAATGATCTTGAGACACTGCCTAACTATTACTCAAGCTTTAGTTTTATCTCTTCAACAATACTTCATGAGGGCAGGGTCTGATTATGTCACTTTTTCTAAAATTCTCTGGTAGCGCCCATCATTTTAAGATTAAAGCCCATTCTCCTTTCAATGGTGATAGCCAGGCCTCGATCTGTCTTTCTGGTTTATCGAAGTCCACACCTCATCCTGTATTCCACACTGGCTACACTGAATTATTCTCTGTCTCCTTCATTTTTTTCCCTCATATCTCCACACCCGCATTCTCCTTGCTGAGAATTTCCTTCCTTTTCTCTAGCTGATGCATCTAATGTCATCTTCTCTAAGAAGCGTCATCCTTAGGGAAAACAGCTGTCCTTCCTCTATATTTCTCTATCACTTTGTAATACCTCTAGTATAGCACTCACTGCATGTATTATAATTTCTGATTTCAATTTCTTTCTCCTCTACTGTAACATCAATTCTTTGAGGAAAAGGATGGAATTGTGCTCATCTTTGTACTTCTAGATCCTCATAGTACTATGTATATGTAGCGGGCATTCACATGTTTGTGGAATAAACATGTTTGCTCAATAATAAAACACCTAGATAATGTATTTTAATATGTATCTTGAAAAGTTAATATATATCTTTAAAAGCTTCCTAATAACTCTGTAAGATAAGTATCACTATACCTATTTTACAAACAGGGAAACTGGCTCAGAGATTAAGCCAACAGCTCCTGGTCACAAAGTCAGTAGTGGCAAACCAAACACTAAAATCCAGATCTTCTGATTTTAGTCTACTATTCTTTCTAGTGGACTAGACTGCCTTCCCAAATACTGGATTTACTGCCTGAACCCTTTGGGACTGCATATTTCTCTACTCCTGTGCCTCTTATCACATATCTATCTTGATACTAATTTGTGTCCTTGTCTCAACTCCTTGTTAGGGACTGTAAATTCCATGTTGGTGAAGAAGGATTACTTGCCTTTGTATCTCTTGCTCTGCCTGGTACAGTGCCTTACACATAGTAGGTGCTCATCAAATTGGACTGAATAGATACCTGGAGAGCACTAGAATGGTCATTTTGACAGGCCAATTCTTGCTCAACCTCCGAAACCTCCAGCAGATTCCGCTCACTGACCAATCGAGACAGCTCTCCAACCACCGTTACGTGCTTTGATACAGTCCCAGACATCTTCTTGAACTGTGGGTAGTTCTCCACAAAGGCCTGCCAAGGGAGAAACATCATTGGGGTTTCTGTTATTTCTTGGCTGAGGATAGGCACGTATGAAGAAGGGGCGGGGGGAGCAGGAATTGTTCTTCTGCCCAGACTAAGGCATCTAAAACTTTCAATCACGTGGCACTTTGTTATGCTTAAGAAGAGAGGAACTGGTATATGTCAGTAGACTGAGTCTTTTAATCGTCCAAATATAACTGAAGAATGGAAAGATGTACATAGTTTATTATGAAGTCTTCACTATATTGTTTCCTAAAGAGAAATATTATAGAAAATAATCTCAAAGAAAACAAAATGAATCAAGGCAGAAATCAGACCCAGAAAATTCCAGAAATGTTGCTTACATGAATAGTTCCAAAGTCTTGTATGTTAGTCATCCACGTACATGTTCAATTTACCTTCATGTCTGCTATTGATTCTAGTTTTTGCTGTTCTTTTGGTTTCTTCTTCTGAAAGTCTTCCATGAGATTCTTTATGTTGCTACCAATCTCAGCAAAGTTCAGGTACATATTCTGTGAAAAAGGAAGTTGGCAACAGTTCTATCACCTTGTCTGACTTTCAGACAATTTAAAAGGAGAAGTGAAAAAGAATCTTGAATACAGTTAGAAGCAAAGGGCAAGAAAATTCCATTATAATTACCAAATCTGGATACTGGTCAGGACACTGGGGATGAACACCATTACTATTCTCACAAAGGGCTATGGATAGGAGGGGAGTAAATAAGCTGGGTTCTAATTTTAAAAGCACAAAACAAAGTTTGTGGTTTTTATGAAAAAATGATTGTTAAAGGGTCAGAAAAAAGTCTTCTGCCTTCCCCTGAGATGCACTTGATAGGATGCCTCTATCATCCTTCCACATGAAATCCCATACCTGCTCTCATTCTAACAAATCAATATTAATTTCCTTACATAAAAACAACTAAAAGGAACAAAAAAAAATTTAAACCACTTACGTTAGCATAGAATTCATCGTTTTCTGCAGATAGGACCACCTCTCTCAAGTCTTTACTGATCCCTGGCACTCTGGAAAGATCAATCCGATTGTTGTTTATGCCCAGTAGTTCATGGACCATGGCCTGATATGTCCACTAAATAAAGAGTTATGACAAAAAAAAATTGGGAACTGACAAAACATGGAAATAGTAAAAATTCAGGAAAACAAACAAAACCGATAGTCTTCTTTACATGGAGGCTCTCTATTTAATTCAAATTTTATTAATACTTTGTGCTATGCTAAGCGATAAGATTGTCATTTTAATTGGTTAAACATCCAAAAGAGAAAATACTTTCAGATTTCACACTTCTGGAAGGAGGGCAGCAAGATTAATATTCCTGATAGAAAACAAATTAGATCTATCATTAGCTCCACTTTTTGCCTGTGAATTAAGAGTATATTTTTGGCTTCACAGATAGGGCTATATTGGTACTGCAGTTACAAGCTGTACCATTTCCTGTACGCTTCTGTGGTTTTCTGCAGCATGAGAAGTATATTCTTGCAGATCTGAGTGGTGCTATATTTATCCTGGGAACACTAATATTATCTGAAAAAACCTTGTGAGTTGATCAAAACACACATATTCAGAAGCTTGCCTCTGAATCCTTCTTATTTTATATTTTTGTTTAGTATGCACTGCAAGAAGGACTGGTTCACAGGCTTAAAAAATGTGAACTTATTTGGTAAAACTGGGAAGGAGAAACCTCAAATATTGCCTTCTCACCTTTTATGGAGAACGGGTTACTTTTAGTTATAGGCCCATTAGACCATACTAAGTGAATTTTTCCAGCAAATGACCCTCTAAATCTAAGTCTAAATGCTAGAAATATTTATTTATGTATACTTAAGCAATCTAGACTTATTAAAATAACTTAGGAGATTATAAAAGAAGGTACTTTATTTCCTAAAATATTTGCCAAATGAATCCAAAGCAAATTTCATTAAAGCACTTAAAATTAAGTACGACAAAATGTTTTATGCTTCCACACACAGCACCCTGTGCATGCTTTTGCCATTAGCACATACTTTGTAATTAAAATTATCTGTCTATTCCCTCCTCATTGGATCATGAGCTCTTTGGGAGCTGAGGCTCTATCTTTTAATCTTTCATCTCCAGCACTTAAAAAAGTACCTGGTATGTAATAGGTCCTCAGTGAAATTTGCTGAATAAATGACTATTTTTTTGGGGAAACAGAATTATAGGCAATTATTTTTTTTTCTACTCTTTATATTATCAAAGTGTCTTTAGTTATATTAATAAAGTATATATAAATATGTAATAAATATATATGTAACATATAAAACATGTAAAGTTATGTTACTTTGCATTTTACGAATAGAAAGCTATATCATAGAGAATTTGTATTCCATAGCCACAGATTTCCCCTAGCATTAACATTATTATAAGCTGGGAAAGAATTGAAATATAGATTGTGCTTCCCTACAAAGCCAAAGTCACTATTAAAAAAGTATCTAGAAAGTGTAAGGCACTGTGCTTGTATTTGAAGAACAAACACTAGTAAGACAATCTGCCTCAAAGGAATGTATAACCTAGGAGAGTGTGAAAACAATGGTTTTAGAAAATTCAGCATGAGACATAAGAGGGACACAGAGTTCTACAGTAATTTTAGGGAAAAAAGAACATGTCTGACAAAAGAATAAAGTCTCCAGGGAGATGTTTCAAGTGGCTTTAAAGGCTAAGAATTTTGAGAGGTGAAGATGGGAAGAGAAGGTATTCCAAACATTCCAGAGTTCAGACAGAGGTTATAACATAACTAAATGATGGCAGGAAGTCACAGGGCATATCTGCCTCAGTAGTAAGCTGTAGGTTTTATATAAGGTTGGGCCCATACTGTGAAGGCTCATGGATGTCAAGTTCAGAAGTCTGTATTTAATCCAGTAGGCAAATGGGAACCAATTAAGATTTTTAAGCCAGAAGCAAGAGGATCAGAGCTGTGCTTTGGTAAAAGTAAGTTAACAACATTGTGTCCATGAGATACATAAGAGTGGGAAAAAATTAAAAGTGTGGAATCAAGTAAATGACTATTTAAGGATTCCTATAAGAGATTAGGCACACCAAGGTAACAGCAATATAAATGGAAAAGAACAGACAGACACCGGAAAAGTAGAATATACAAAACCCAGAAGTTGTCTTAATTAGGAGTGGTGGCAGAAAGGGACAGGAAGGATGAGGCAGAAGAAAGAGCTGAAGATAACTGTGGCTGGAAGAACATAGATACCAAAACACTAGGAAATACAGGCAAAAAAAAAAAAAAAAAAAGAATAGCTGAAAATAAGCAGGCAAATAAATGGACTATACTGTTCATTTCCACATCTGCATCTTGATGAATACCACTTGAAATCATCCTTCTATTATGCTAACAAGGGGTTCTGCACCTGGTTTAGCAATGGGGTGATGGCATCATCGCAGCGATCTAAAATCAGTAGCAATGGAGGAACCTCAGTCCGCCGGAATTCAAACAGTTCATACTCTTTAGTTATCACTTGCTGTGGGTAAGAGAAAGATGGTTTGGTCAACCAATTAGTAGCAGAAAGAGAGGCTATAAATAGGAAATTAATACATTAAAAACCACATTTAGGGAGTTCTTGTGTGGCGCAGCGGAAACAAATCCAACTGGGAACCATGAGGTTGCGGGTTCCATCCCTGGCCTCCTTCAGTGGGTTAAGGATCTGGCATTGCCGTGAGCGGTGGTGTAGGTCACAGATGAGGCTTGGATCTGGCATTGCTGTGGCTGTGGTGTAAGCCGGCAGCTACAGCTCCAATTAGACCTCTAGCCTGGAAACCTCCATATGCCACGGGTGTGGTCCTAAAAAGACAAAAAGACTAAATAAGTAAATAAATAAAAATAATTTAAAAATAAAAACCACATTTAACAAGTTTTTTGTACTTTCATAGGCCTTCCATAAAAGTGTTCAAAAGCTTGACAAATTTAGCAGCATCCTATTAATAGGTTAGATTTTGAAACTCTATTTTATAAGTGGTTTAATTGGATTAAAAGAAGTTAAGTAGCTTGCAAATGTTTCTTGGGTTAAACCTAAGCATCTTATCTCTAATTTGTTGCCTTTAGTCTTGAACTACAAATACCTACCTCTTTGCCAGTAACCCTGACACATCCTCTCCTTGGATATAGAAAAAAATATTTCTTTAGTTTCTGAGATATGATAAGGAGATGAATGATCTTGATGTTTTGGAACAGGGATAGAGAATGCCATACCTTAACACATTCTGCAAGTCTCTTTGCTGCCTCAGATAAAAGCTGGTAACGAATCATGGGACATTTCTTCAGAGATAAAAGGAGAGCTGTCAGTCCTTGAGTTGTTCTGGATAGCTGGGCTGGATCCCAATTTCGACCCTTTTTGTTAAAAACATGTACTTAGAGAAAATATTTGAATTTTTTCTTACAAGTTCAATTATTTGCTTAATTAACTCCCACCTGATACATACATACATACATACATAAAACCCTTTCTTTCCCTACCTGGCAGCAACCCAAAATATTGAGGGAAAACAAATGAGGATTCACAGCAATATAATCACCATAAAATTCCTGCAAATAAAGCACCAAGATCAGTCAGTCATTCTATAAACTCCCAACTGTATTGTGCAATATTTTTCATATATAACACTATGTGATACAATCAATTTTGAGAAAATTCAGGTGTGAAAGAAATAGAAAAACTGACCAACAACTAAGTAACAATAGTCAATGTGAGGGAATTAATAAGATAATTATAAAATAGGAGCAGTAATAATCTTTTTTTAAAAAAAACCCAAAACGAAGAGTTCCTGCTGTGGCGAAGCAGGTTAAGGCTCCCATGTTGTCTCTGTGGTGGCATAGCTTTGATCCCTGGCACAATGCAATGGGCTAAGAATCCAGAGTTGCTGTAGCTGTGTTAGATCACAGCTGAGGCTTAGATTGGATCCCTGGCCCAGAACTTCCATATGCTGCAAGTGTGGCAATAAATAAATAAAATAAAAAATTCAAAAAACCCCCAACAAAACAACAACCCCAAAATTGAAAGTTGGTAAGTATGTATAAAAATATACATATTATATTTAAGGAGCTGTCTATGCACACTTATCTATTAGTAAAAATAAAACATTGTTATAGGATATACAATATTGCACTCAGATAAATAAGAGCTTTGTTGTCCAGTGCATTCTCATGAGGAAGAATGCAATTTTAAAAGGTCAATTTTTTATTCATTTATCACCTAGCACATCCTTCTGCAAAATCCAAAGCTTATTTATTTGCTTCCCTGAAGACAATATTCTTCACTTAGGCGGTAAATGTATTCAAACACTTGTGATAAATGTATTTGAGAACACTAAAGTGTTTAAAGAAGGAAAAGGTAGCATGGAATGTTCTCATGTGATATATTACATGGCACGCAGAATAAATATTTAGGAGTTTCTAAGTTTTAACCTAATGACAAATCTGCTTATTACTTCCCAAAGCAATGTAATCACAAATTGAATTTAAACAAACCTCATTCACATCCTTTACTTCCTGTTCTCTCCCAATCAGACAGAGACTATGACTGTGAAGATGAACATTCTTACAGTATAACTCATAAAACTAGCTTAAGACACATCTGACTTGGTCCCCAACCCTGTGAAGCCCTCCCTACCAATCCAGTACCATTCTAGTCTCCTTATTCGCACTGATTCCTTTAATTCTGTTTCCATCCAATTTGATATCTCCTCCAAACTTTTAAATATGAGTAGAGTCTGGTGCAATGCATATTTATCATGTCTGATCAATAGCCTTCCTTCTTATGAGACAGCACCTTCCTCACTTTTAGACCCAAATCTTAAGAAAGAGCCAGTGTAAGAGCTGTTAGAGGACCAATATGTTTACCTGAACCTCAGCCACAACTTCCTGTTCATCAGCTTCAGCTAATGACTTCACATCACTCTTGCTGATCACGTTACTGAAATCTGAAACAGACATATAAGTTGTGGTTGACTCAAAGGAGATCATCTCTGCTGCAGTTAGGCATAATTGGGCCTGAGAGTTAATGTCTAATGACTAAGTGAAGTTTAGCATACATTGGGGTGTATGTCAAAGTGGAACACCTTCAAATTGAAATGAATGGCACAAATACGTTTAAATTTGTAAATTAATAATACTTAAAAAAAAAAAAAAGGAACCACCATTGTAAGCTTGTAAGCATTGGAAGATGCTAGGGAACCAAATCATTATATTGAAAACAGCAAATATTGAGAAAGAAGTAAGCTTTTATTCTTTTACATGCATACTGTACCACCAGACAACCAAATAGTAGATAAGGAGAAATTCCTCTTTATGTAAATATTCCAGCTAAAAAATAAAGGAATGATAATGATAGAGTTAAAACATCATCATTTTTTTTCAACCCCTGATGAGTCAATGGATGGACTGAAGCACAACACTACCTGTGAAATATTCTTGCCAAAAAGAAATCAAATCTGAATCTAATTAAGCCTCTATATCCAAGCACCAATTTACAGGAACTAGAAGACAGAGGAACATTTTATTTATTTATTTATTTTTATTTTTTTGTCTTTTCCAGGGCTGCACTCGCAGCATATGGAGGTTCCCAGGTTAGGGGTCAAATTGGAGCTGTAGCCGCTGGCCTACACCACAGCCACAGCAACACCAGATCCAAGCCGCGTCTGCAACCTACACCACAGCTCAGGGCAATGTCAGATCCTTAACCCATGGAGGGAGGCCAGGGATCGAACCCGCAACCTCATGGTTCCTAGTCAGATTCATTAACCACTAAGCCTCGATGTCAACTTCCAGAGGAACATTTTAAATTGCAAAGAATATGTGAAACTATCCCATGCGGATGCAATCAGCAAGATCCAGGCTGTGGGAAACTTTAACAGAACAATGTAGTTTCTTCAATAAACAGACTGCATGGAAGTGAGGGAAAAGAGGATCTATAGAAGATTAAAAAAACTTAAAAAACTATCAACAAATAGCAATGTGTGGACCTTACTATGACTCTGATTCAAACAAACAGTAGGAGGGGAAAATGCATGAAAGAATTTGAAATTTGAACAGTGAATCATTATGTTTTTCTTTTTACCTCCGTACCTGCCAGGAGGCAGGGAAGGAAGTTCCTGGGTCAGGGGTCAAATCAGAGCTGCAGCTGCAGGCCTACACCATAGCCATAACAACGCTGGATACAAGTTGCATCTGTGACCTATGTGCAGCTTGTTGCAATGTTGGATCCTTAACCCACTGAGTGAGGCCAGGGATCAAACTCGCATCCTCATAGACATTGTATCAGGTTCTCAACATGAGGAGCCACAATGGGAACTCATGAATATTTGAATAAATAGGAATTATTTTTCATTATTTGGACATAATAATGGTATTTTAAAAAAATGAGTCCTTATCTTTTAGAGATGCACATGGAAATATTTATGGATGAAATCATACGATGAGTTAGATTTTCTTCAATATAATATTGCTGGGGGAGTAGATTGCAGTATAGCTAAAACAAGATTGACCATGTACAGTAATTGTAGAAATTGGAGGATGGATATGTTGGGATTTATTAAACTATTCAGTCTACTTTTGTACCTATTTAAAAAATTGCATGATAAAAAGGTTTTTTTTTTAAAAAAAAAAGGGAAGGAAGAGCCAGTTATACAAGATATTTAGTAGACTTTATACAAAAATAAAACTATTTAAAAATTATATGAGTGGAAGGCCAGTTTAGTGCCAATACAAATTGTGCCAAAAGTCTGTAATGAATAAAATCACTATACATTAAACTCATTTTAGTTTATTTCAATCAAATAAAATTGTGAAATTAATTGCTCCACTTAAGAAATTTTAAGTATATTTTTCCTAGGCTTCAGTGCTAACTATTTTAACATACACAATTTTTTTCTTCAACTTCACAGACTTACAACCCAAATCAAAAATCTTTAGAATCAGGAGTTCCCATTGTGGTGCAGTGGTTAACGAATCCGACTAGGAACCATGAGATTGCGGGTTCGGTCCCTGCCCTGGCTCAGTGGGTTAAGGATCCGGCGTTGCCGTGAGCTGTGGTGTAGGTCGCAGACGCGGCTCGGATCCCGCGTTGCTGTGGCTCTGGCATAGGCTGGTGGCTACAGCTCCGATTAGACAGCTAGCCTGGGAACCTCCATATGCCACGGGAGTGGCCCAAAAAAATAGCAAAAAGAAAAAAAAAAATCTTTAGAATCAGAAGAGTAAGTATTCGATTTATTTTCATTATTAATCTCAACCACTGCATCAAAGAACTCTCTTCAGAGGAAAAAGGAGTCTTTCATCTCATCATCTACTCAATTTTTAGCTGAAAGACTCAGCAAGAGTGATTCTGTTAGATGTCCACCATGGGGAATCAATCTCTGTGTGTATATGTGTGTGTGGTATATATACATTTACATATGTGTGTATACATATACATTTGTGTGTGCATATATACATATACATATGTATTTTATGTCTTTGTGTGTGTGTGTGTATGTATGTGTGTATATATACACACACACATATACATTTTTTCTTTTTAGGGCTGCACCTATAGCGTATGGAGGTTCCCAGTCTAGGGGTATAATTGGAGCTGCAGCTGCCAGCCTACACCACAGCCACAGCAATACAAGATTTGAGCTTCATCTGGGACTTATACCACAGCTTGCAACTTGCGGCAATGCTGGACCCTTAACCCACTGAGTGAGGCCAGGGATTGAACCCGCATCCTCATGGATACTCGTTGGGTTCTTATCCCATTGTGCTGTGTGTGCCACTGAATACAAAGTTTGTGTACTTTCTTATCCTAAGTATCTAGCTTACAACCAGACTAAAAAATACTGGAATGACTAGACATAGATTAGAATGGCCAAAATAAAAAACAGGGACAACGCCAAATGCTTGTGAGGCTATAAATTGGATCACCTGTACACTGCTAGTAGAAATGTAAAATGGCATAGTCATGCCAGAAAACACTTAGCAGTTTCTTAAAACATTAAACATGCCATGACCATGTGACCCAGAAACTGCCCTGGAAATTATTTACTACAGAGAAGTGAAGATTTATGTTCACACAAACCTGTACATGAATATTTACAACAACTTTTTTGTATTAGCCCAAACTAGAAACAACTCAGATGTTCTTCAACAGGCGAATGGTTAAACAAACTGTGATATATCCAGAAAATGGAATACTACTCAGTAATAAAAAGGAATGAACTATTTGATATACACAACAACCTGGATGAATCTCTAGAGAACTATGCTAATCGAAAAAAGCCAATCCCAAAAGGTTATATACCATATGATTCCATTTATAACATTCCTGAAATAACAAAATTATAGAAATAGATAACTTATTAGTGTTTGGCAGGGGTTACTAAGGAGGCTGGGGTGGGAGGGAAGTAGATGTGACTGTAAAAGGCTGAGGGATCCTTATGGAGAAGGAAATGTTCTGTACCCTGACTGTATCAATGTCAGTGCCCTGGTGATATTGTACTACAGTTATGTAAGACATTATACTGGGGGAAACTGGGTAAATGATATACAGGATCTATGCATTATTTCCTATATGTGAAGCTAAAATTATCTCAAAAGAAAAAGTTTAATTAAAAAAGAAAACGTGTGATTATTAGCCAAAAATAAAATAAAAACAAAAGTGGCATGACAGAAACTAATAAAATTTTCTTTTACCTTTTGGGTTTTTTTTTTTTCTTTTTTCCTTTTTGTCTTTTTAGGGCTGCACCCGTGGCATACGGAAGTTCCCAGGCTAGGGGGCTATTGGAGCTGCACCTGTTAGCCTAGCCACAGCCACGGCAACACCAGATCCAAGCCGCCATCTGCAACCTACACCACAGCTCATGGCAACACTGGATCCTTAACCCACTGAGTGAGACCAGGGATCAAACCAGCATCCTCATGGATACTAATTGAGTTTGTTACTGCTGAGCCACAATGGGAACTCCCTCTTGGGGTTGTTTTAAGGGCAAATAAAATAATACATGAGGGAGTTCCCATCGTGGCTCAGCGGTAACCAACACAACTAGTATCCATGAGGATTTGGGCTCAATCTCTGGCCTTGCTCAGTGAGCTGCCCTGAGCTGTGGTGTAGGTCACAGACATGGCTTGGATCCCTCATTGCTGTGGTTGTGCCTGTGCCTGGCAGATGCAGCTCCAATTCAACCCCTAACCTGGGAACTTCCATATGCCACACCTGCAGCCCTAAAAAAGAAAAAAAAATTAAAAATATATATGGGAGAGTTTTTATAATACAATGTCTTCTAACATTATGACAAATGTTAACTTTTGGTACCATTATTAAATTGTATATGCTGAAGAAAGTATGCATGTCTTAGACTACAGTCTAAACTCTGAAACTCCAAAGCCTTCGAGTAAGCTTTAAAACTTCTCAAATGCCCTACATACTGATTATTGAGTTTTATCCTTGGTTTTGAAAATTGTACCAAATAAACTATACTAATGCTAAAAAGATAAATAGTGACATCTAGAGGAGAACAGATATAACTGCCAAAGCAGAATCTATTACATCAAAAAAAATCTATCAATTGTATAGTATTCACAAACCTAGTTTATCCTAGGCTTCCACTCCTCCTCCCCTTGCCCCCAAAATTATACACAAGTTATCTACCTGGTGACTTGTACTTTCAAGTATTACATAAAGGAGCAAAGAGAAGTAGAATGTTTTCATCTGGTATGTAAGGTAAATCTCTGCTTTTCCAACAAACTCAAGTGTATCCTTCTTCCAAATAAATCAGCTTCTGTGCCTCAGTTCATAAAAGTATAAAATAGGAGTAAGTATATATATATATTTTTTTCTGCAAAGGTAGGATGTAAAATTTGGCTACTTACAACTGTGTTTTTATTTGCTTTTTTTGTTTTCAGCTGCACCCATGACATGCAAAAGTTCCCGGGCCAGGGATTAAACCCATTGTAGTGACCTAAGCCACAGCAGTGATAACACTAGATCCTCAACCTTCTAGGCCACCAGGGAACTCCCTACTTACAACTTCTGAATTACAAAGAATCTTGAAAGGCAAAGTAAAACCTCAAAATTTTTTGGAGTTCTTATTGTGGCTCAGCAGCTTAAGAACCCAACTAGTATTCATGAGGATGTGGGTTTGATCCCTGGCCTCACTCAGTGGGTTAAGGATCCAGCATTGCCACAAGCTGCAGCATAGGTCGCAGATGTGATTCAGATCTGGTGTTGCTGTGGTTGTGGTGTAGGCCTGCAGCTGCAGCTTGCATTTGGCCCCTAGCTTAGGAACTCCCATATGCTGCAGGTGCAGCCCTAAAAAGAAAAAAAAAATCTTTTTTAATTTTTTTAACCTAAGCAATCAATGACGAATGGAAATCACATTTAGCTCTCTGAAATAGAATGTTGGTCCAACACTTTTAACATTTTGAAAGGACCAAAAAAAAAAAAAAAGATTCTTATAGTGATGGATGCAATGCAATTATTTAAGATATGAAGTACCCAATAAAACATATTAGTTAGGATATAGTTTCATGATTGATTAGGCGAAATAACATACTTACAAATAAAATATATACTATATTTGGGTCTTCGGAGCTCCTGAATCAAATAATCCACATTCTCCTAGAAAAAAAGAAAAAACAAACAAACAAAATATGAGGAGAATTGCTTAGGTGAAAAAGTAATAAATAATCCATTGATATATTTAAGTATTTACTGAGAGTCTCCTGTGTGCTGAGGTCTAGATTATGTGTGTGCATGTTGGGAAGGGTGAGAGCTGGGGATAAAGAAGAGATACATTAAATATAATGATCAGAAAGCATATACCTATAATATTAGCTAGCTGAACTGCCTTGACCAAATTAAGATTAAAAAATAGAGAGGACAGAGGAGTTCCCACTGTGGCACAATGGGATTGGCGGCATCTCTGGAGCACTGGGATGCAGGTTCGATCCCAGACTGGCACAGTGGGTTAAGGATCCAGTGTTGCCACTGTAGTGTAGGTTGCAACTGTGGCTCGGATCTGATCCCTGCCCTGAGCACTCCACACGCCATGGGATGGCTACAAAAGAAAAAAAATACATATATATATATATATATATATATATATAGAGAGAGAGAGAGAGAGAGAGAGAGAGAGAGAGAGAGAGAACACAGATGTTGTAGTGCAACACAAAATTGATAATAATTCTGCAATTTTTGCCTCAAGCTGTTTGTCTATAAATTGTATTCATCTGATTAAAATTCTTATATAGAATATCAAAGTGTGTCTACTCCTTTAAAAACCAACATTCAGGAGTTCCTGTCGTAGCTCGGTGGTTAACGAACCCAACCAGCATTCATGAGGACGCAGGTTCGATCCCTGGCCTCGCTCAGTGGGCTAAGGACACACTGTTCCTGTGAGCTGTGGTGTAGGTCACAAACACGGATCCCGTGTTTTTGTGCTCGCATCTGACCCTTAGCCTGGGAACCTCCATATGCCGTAGTGCGGCCCTAAAAAGACAAAAAGACCACTAAATAAATAAATAAATAAATAATCAAAAATAAAAACCAACATTCAAAAGAAGTTAATTATATTCACTTGAGCTTTTAGCTTAGTAAGACTGCACAACTGTAATGTTTGTAAAGTATTTGTATAAGTACATTAGTTTAATAAAATACAAAATCAAAAACTAAAAACCAGTTGATTTTCATATGGTCGAAACATAAGAATTCCAATTAAATAATGTCATAATGCAAGTTTTATCTATTTGTGACACTATAACATATGGTTACATTTCAGTATAAAGTTGGTCCCCAAACTATAAATAAAATATCATTTTTGAATGTTAAAAAATCATAATTTCCTTACAGAATTAAAAGCAATGTAACATAAGCATTGTACATTGCTCGTTAAATGGGAAAAAGGCTTTAAAAACTGTAATATAGATTAAAAAATACATTAGAAATTAACTTCATAATATAATCTTAAAGAAAAATTGTTTTTAAGAACATATTGAGTACAAGAGTATATATATACACACATATATATATGTGAAAGAGGTTCTCTGATTAAAAATGTTGGAAAATGATGGATGAGACAATCTCTAAGATTCCTCTCAGAACCAAAATTTCCCATGACTAATTTGAAACAATCGGAAACTATTGTAACAGAATTAATGTATTCGTTAATTCAAGAACAATTTTTTTTTGGAGTTCCTGTTGTGGCGCAGCAGAAACGAATACGACTAGGAAACATGAGGTTGTGGGTTCAATCCCTGGCCCTGCTCAGTGGGTTAAGGATCCGGCGTTGCCATAAGCTATGGTGTAGGTCTGTGTGGCCCAGATCTGGCACTGGTGTGGCTGTGGTGTAGGCTGGCAGCTGTAAGCTGTAGCTCCGATTGGACCCCTGGCCTGGGAACCTCCATATGCCACGGGTGCGGCCCTTAAAAAGACAAAAAAAAAAAAGTTATGTATTTTTTTCTTTTTTAGGGCCGCACCCTCAGCATAGGGAAGTTCCAAGGCTAGGGGTCGAACCTGAGCTGTAGCTGTGGGCCTATGCCACAGCAACGCCAGACCCGAGGCGCATCTGCAACCACATCTCACGGCAACACCAGATCCTTAACCCACTGAGCAAGGCCAGGGATTGAACCCACAACCTCATGGTTCCTAGTCAGATTCGTTTCTGCTATGCCATGACGGGAACTCCAAGAACTATCTACTGAGTATCCACTATGTGGCAGGCACTGGGGACATAACAGTGTGAAAAAATGAACACCATCTCTGTCCTCCTGGAGCTTACTGCTGGTAGGTGAGACGTATTAATTAATCATACAAAGCATATGAGACGTCAATCATAACAAGTGACAGGGAGGGGAAGATGGAGCAGTAAGTGCTTATAAGAGGAGGGTTTGACCTGGTCAGCGAGACCAGGAAAGATTGCTTGAGGAAGTGAAGAAGTTCCAGGCAAAGAGAAGAGCAAGTGCAAAGATGCTGTGGCATGATGGAATATAGTACACTGAAGGATTAATGTGTGGCTAAGAGCAAAAGGGGGAATGATTTGAAATTACGCTGTAGAAATGGTAGGAACTATACCACACTAGGCCTTGCAGGCCACACTTAAGGAGTTTTGTCTTTATCATAAAAGCAATGAGAAATCATTTGAGGATTTCAAGTGTGGTGACATGGTTAGATTTGTATTTTGGAAAGTGCATAATGTACAAGCATAGTAAAAGAATACACTGGAGTTGGAAGAACATGAATATAAAGCAAGAGAATATACAAAATAAGACTGAAACAGTAAAGCATTTTAAAAGGAGGACTCAAGTGAGATTTAGAAGATAATGGACGAAAACTGACTGATGGCTAAAGAACCTTTAATTAGGGGATGAAAATAAATAGAGGACAGGAATGAACATGTAGAAGGATGATAAAAAGGCCTACCTGGCTGCAGTGGAGGAGAGCAGAGGTAAGGTACAGGAAGTTGGATACATAAGGGCAGAAAAGACCAGCTAAAGGAAGATACTAAATATAGATTTAATCATGGAGGTAAAATTGAGCCATTAGAGCTTCCTGAGTATAGATGTGAATAAAATGATAAAGACTGCAGCCACTAAGTATGTAAGATTCAACGGCATTTTTGTTTAGTGGCATATGTATGGCGGTTAATCCAGAAATAAAGTGGTCTGGGTCTCTGTTAAGGTAGTTAGTGACTTTGGAAGTAGCTGAGAACCTAAAAGACATCTGGCTGTAAGGAATGTGGAGAGAGTCATGGTTATAATTCTGATAAACCAGGATAATTATGATGCCACAAATGATGATAATACAAATTTATTTTGCCTTCATAATACTTTCAGATGATAGTGTGCTGGTATTTGCCTAGCCAGATGGCAGCTCAGTTTATGTAGTACCTTCGTAGGTCGAAGAAAACAAATTGCCTTGAGGTGTTTCATGATCTCTAGATTTTGAGAATCAATGCGTTCAAAAAGGTACACTTCCTTCTGGAGAATTTCCGATTGTGTGTATACCATACTCACGATGCCAGTCTGTAAAGAAAAAGCATTAACTAATATTTTGCTAGTCCAGGATAATAAAAACAAGCAGCAATACCTAAGACTTAAATTTTTTTTTCATTTAATACTTACTTGGATAACTTAAATACTAACATACGTAATAAATTTACAGAGCATCTAAAATCATAAGTAATGTACCAAAATGAAGTGCTCTCTCTGAATACAGACGACCCATAAATTTCCAAATAAAAAATTTGCCATCACCCTAAAAAGTTTAAAAAAATCTGTGACCAACAAATAATACCCTGTCATCTAAGTTTGAGTCCTAACAGCTTTCCTCTAAAAACACAACAGTGAGTGGAAATAACAGGATCATTCCAAAGTCTTCCAAGTGCTCTCTCTCATATATTATTTCTTGGCAGAGGCATTTAGAAAAGGATTTCTGATTCCAATAAATTGTTCTGAGTATAAGAAGAATCTCTGGCAGTGGTTAGAGCCATTCAGACCGAAAACCTTCTAAGCAAGGTTTATGCAACCTTTCAGTTCCACACTGAACTGACCCTGACTTACAAATCTTTAATTAAATACTAAATCCTACAGTGGAATGGGACCAGCTATTAAAAAGGAGGGAGGCTTCTTTCACAAATACTGAGCAAAAGCAAACTCACCGTCTCCTTATCCATGAGAAGTACTTTCATACCCGGTCCGCTGTCCTCTATCATTTTGGAAATGTACTGCTTCACAGCAAAAACTACGTTCATGGTGGCGAATTGACAGGTTAGCCCTATAGCCCTTCCCGCCCCCCTTTTTTCTTGCTAGATTAACCCCCCGCCTCTTGGCCGGGTCTCTGCGGCTTCCTCCCAGTCCGGCTTTGGTTTCCGGAAGTCCGGGCAGCAGAGGTCCTGGGAGTTGTAGTTCCGCTACGCGGTCCCAAGGACCCAGCCTCCTCGCTGGATGGAAGAATTTGCCTGAGACACCCTGAGCCGCCCGGCCCGGACGTGATTCTCGACACACCTCCCGCCCGGAGGTGTTTAAAGCCTGGGCTCTCAGGCCACTCCCGGCCCTGGGCCCGGGGTGCCCCGGCAGTGGCCTGACGCCCCTCCTGCCTGCTTGGGGAGAGGGTGGCGCCTCGCGGTGTAGAGGAACTTGGCGTAGGGCTGGCTCGGAGGCAAGAATAGCAGAACGTGGCCGAGGTCTCTATTTGCCATTAAAGCTTTCTTGGGTGGCAGTGAAGGATGGAAAGAAGGGAGGTGGCCTTAGGCTCCAGGCGGATGCTCGGAACTCGGAGGGAAGGCATTTGGTAAATCTCACGCCGCGTTTGCCAAATAGTGGCCGAGGTTAACCTTTCCCGGCTTCTTTGGGTCCTTAACAAGGTGAGGACACAGCCCTGATAAGTGAGACCTGAACTGGTTTTCCAAAGGCTGAGGGGCATCAGAAATTGAGTTGATATTGTTGAGGAAATGAACAAAGGAAACGCCCTTTAGGGATGTTCTGGGAGCCGCCTCCGTTCGCCCAGAAGGGCCCGGAGCTGAGGTCTGTGGCCGGAATTCGCAGGCCTTGGATCCCCCGGAGCCCAAAGCCACCCAGTTTTCGGCCCCTTGGGCGATTGGACTCCGGGGTTTTCAGCTCGCGCGGGGTGCTGTGGACCTGCGACGCTGAAACTGCGGGCAGGAGCGGAGTTAACAAGGTCAAAAATGGGTAGGGGGCATGTATTTGGTGGGGCTAAAGTAAACTAGCGTGGGGATTTAAAAAAAAAACCTCAAGATTTTGATTTAAGAAACGACAAAAACGTAGCAACAAGATGAATCTTAAAGCCATCAACTTCCAAATGTTTGCATTTGTGTTTATACCCCTCAGGTCTTCTCCTCATCATACTATTTCTGGAAAAGGAGGGTAAAAGTTAATGTTCCTCACCATTTCCTTGGGGAATTATAAAATCAGGAACAAGAAACAATTGCAAGGAATCAGACTATAGTTGCCAGTGAATATAAGGAGTTTTGTCTTTATCATAAAAGCACACGCACACACACAAAGTGACCAGTATTTGTTGGGGGTCATAGTTTTAATTAATAGGTTCAACATTAACAAATCAATATTCTTTACAAAAAATCATTGGTGAATAAATTTATTTACTGACTTTTATTTATTTTTGGCTGCATCCCGGGCATATTAAAGTTCCTGGGCCAGGTATACAACCGGGCCACAGCTAGATCCTTAATCTGCTGCACCGCAAAAGAACTCCACCAAATAGATATTCTTTCATTACAGCATATGAAGTATACAATTAAAACTAGGCACAGAACACATTAACATGAATCTGGTTGTTAAGAGTACTTTATAAAACTTTGTATACAATTTTCAAATACTTTGAGCGGTGGAAAATCATTTGAAATACCATAGATTTTTGTCACCTCTGAAATTGTGAAAATGTGCTTATTTTCTTTCCTTTTCAATTTTTCTAACACCTAAATAAGACTTCCCTTTGGGCTTTTTTTTTCGTCTTCTATTTTTGAGATACATTTTTGGAAGGAAAATTATATTAAAATGCAAATGTGTGGAGTTCCCGTCGTGGCTCAGTGGTTAACGAATCCGACTAGGAACCATGAGGTTGTGGGTTCAATCCCTGGCCTTGCTCAGCGGGTTAAGGATCCAGCGTTGCTGTGAGCTGTGGTGTACGTCGCAGATTCGGCTTGGATCACACGTTGCTGTGGCTGTGGTGTAGGCCGGCGGCTACAGCTCTGATTAGACCTCTAGCCTGGGAACCTCCATATGCCACAGGAGCAGCCCAAGAAATGACAAAAAGACAAAAAAAAAAAGCAAATGTTAATCTTTAAATGTAAACATTTGAGAAAAATCTAATGTCATCTGAAAACTCTATTATTAATTTAAAATGTTATTTGAAAATTTAAATATATGAAATATTTTATTTTAAATATATTATTTACACTATAGAATACAGCAAACCAATGCTAATGAAAAATGAAGTAACTGCGAGTCCTGTAAGTTACCAAAGTTTGAAAATTCATTTTTATCCTTATATATTACTTGGTTTTTATTTTTTCTTACATATAATTTGGACTTCAGATTTTTTTCCATTTTAAGCATTTTTTTAGAAAGAACAAGGTGACAAAGTCTTGTCCATGGACTTTGTGATTTTTTAAGACATTAGTCAGTCTGTTAGTAATTCATGGAAACTGCAGCCTTTATTTATATTTGGACAATTATAACATTTTAGAGGAGGAGGAAAATGCCTATTTTGAAAAGACTTACTGACTCATTCCATTGCCCATGAAATTCCACTGATGTCAGTGGCAGTGTTATTTTATATGTGGATAAGATACAATGTTTAATGGAATGTAAGCATTTTGTACCAAATATTTGGTATATATTTAATGGATGCTGTGATGGTCCTGAAGTTTGGCAGCCTATTTCGTTTCTGAAGAAAATGAAAAGAAGCCGTTTTAGGAGTTCCTGCTGTGGCAGAGTAGATTAAGAATCCAGTGTTGCCCCTGCAGCCTGCTTGGGTCACTGCTGATGCACAGGTTTCATCCTTGGCCTGGGAATTTCCATATGCCATGGGTGCAGCAAGAAAAAAAAAAAATTAAAATGTCTCAAGATTAAGAACTTCTTCTGTGTTCCCATACATCTAAAAATAGGATTGAGGAATTCTCGTCGTGGCACAGTGGTTAACGAATGCGACTAGGAACCTATGAGGTTGCAGGTTCAATCCCTGCCCTTGCTTAGTGGGTTAAAAGATCCGGCGTTGCGGTGCGTGAGCTGTGGTGTAGGTTGCAGACGCGGCTCGGATCCTGCGTTTCTGTGGCTCTGGTGTAGGCCGGTGGCTACAGCTCCGATTCGACCCCTAGCCTGGGAACCTCCATATGCTGCGGGAGCGGCCCAAGAAATGGCAAAAAGACAAAAAAAAAAATAATAAAATAAAGATCAGCTTTAAGTATTTGAAATCTAAAGGTACACATACCTTTCAACTTTTTTTTTTAACATATGGCATATTTTAGTCCCCTTTGACGACAATATTTTAAAATAGAATTTCAGAATTTGTAAACTATAGCTTTCAAATATAATTTACATAATAACTTTATCTTGCATTATTAGACAATATTAAGAGTTGTTAATGGGAATATCTGGCCTTCTCCATCATAATTTTTTAAAGCATAAAGTTTTTACGAAGACAAAACTTAGGAAAAATGCATCAAGTGATTTCAGAGACTTAGTGTCTACCCACTGCGAATCAAACAGAATTTTGTTGTTTTTGTCATAGTTGATAGTTTGGTACCAAACTTTACGATAGTGAAAGCATTGAAGAGCTTTAAATCATTAAGTAAAAAAATATTTGCATAGAGGGTTTTGTACATTCGGTAATTACAGTGATTCTACCTTTCTGGCTGTGATGTTAACTTTGGTTGCTTTGTTTAGGTGGTATCTGCTGGGTTTCTCCACTGTAAATGTACAACTTTTCTCTTTGTAATTAATAAATATCATATGAAGAGATGCCCCAATGAGTTTCAAATATCCTATTTCTTACCATGTGCGTGTTAATTTTGACTAGAATCCACTGATGGTTCTTGCCTGCAACAATTGGTATTTACCTAATAGTAATTATTTCCCTCATTCCTTCTATAGTTATTATTTGGAATTCTTCTGTTAAAAAAAAGAACTATCCTCTCCCCCCCCCATTTATTTATACATTCATTTATTTATGTCAGACTCATGGGTAGTTAAGAAAATTACTTTAAAGTAATAGAAATGTATATAGAGATTGAGATTGCAGGTTTTCAAATCAGGTGGCCTGAATTTGATTCTGCTAGTTGTACTAACTGCAGGACTCTGCTAAGTTACATAACCAATTAGTGACTTGGTTTTCCCACTTGTAAATGGAGAAAATAGCGCCTAGATCAGGTTAGTGTGAGAATTAAGTGAGACAGTACGTGTAGTCATTAGCCTAGCTAGCTTTAGCTATTGTTTTCTTTTTTTCTTTTTTCTTTTTTTGGTCTTTTTGTCTTTTCAGGGCTGCACCTGCAGCATATGGAGGTTCCCAGGCTAGAGGTCCAATTGGCACTGTAGCCACTGGCCTAAGCCAGAGCCACAGCAATGCCATATCCGAGCCACATCTTCGACCTACACCACAGCTCATGGCAATGCTGGATCCTTAACCCACTCAGCGAGGCCAGGGATCGAACCTGTGTCCTTATGGATGCTAGTCAGGTTCGCTAACCACTGAGCCACGATGGGAACTCCAGCTCGTTTTTTTTTTTTTCTTTCTTGGTGAATATTTTTTACTGTGTTTAGTTCTACTATTTATGTTGCCCCACGTAGAAACTGAATAAAAAAATTTTTTGTGCTTGTTCTCCTTAAAAGTCACGGGATGAATTAAAAGTGATTTTTAAAGACATACAGGTGGCCAAAAAAACACATGAAAGATGTTCAACATTGCTAATAGAGAAATGCAGATCAAAACTACAATGAGGTACCAGCTCACATCAGTCAGTCAGAATGGCCATCATTATTAAGTCTACAAACAACAAATGCTGGAGAGGGTGTGGAGAAAAGGGAATCCTTCCACAATGTTGGGAATGTAAGCTGGTGCAACCACTATGGAGAACAATTTGGAGGGTCCTTCAAAAACTAAATATAGAACTATCATATGATCCAGCAGTCCCAATCCTTGGCATATATCTGGAGAAAACCATAATTTGAAAAGATACATGCACCCCAATGTTCACTGCAGAGCTATTTACAATAACCAAGACATGGAAGCAACCTAAATGTCCACCAACAGAGGATTGGATAAAGATGTGGTACACATATACAATGGAATATTATTCAGCCATAAAAGAATGAGATAATGCCATTTTCAGCAACATAGATGGACCTAGAAATTATCATCCTAAGTAAAGTAAGTGAAGAGAAATGAAATATCATCTGAGATCACCAATATGCGGACTCTAACCAAAAATGATACAAAAGAATTTACAAAACAAAAACAGACTCGAAGATTTTTGAAACTGAATTTATGGTTACCAAGAGGGAAATGAGGGGGCAGAAGGGATAAATTAGGTGGTTGGGATTGACATATACACACTACTATGTATAAAATAGATAGGTAACAATGACCTACTATATAGCACAAGGTAATCTACTCAATTCTGTGTAATAACCTATATGGGAAAAGAATCTAAAGAGGATTCTTTTATTTGTATAACTGATTTACCTTGCTGTACACCTGAAACTAACACAACTTTCTATTTTCTTTTTTTCTCTATTTCGGCCGAACCCGAAAGCATATGGAAGTTCCTGGGCCTGAGATTGAATCTGAGCTGTGGCAATGCCAGATCCTTAACCAATTGTACCACAGTGGGAACTCCCTAACACAACTTTCTAAGTCAACTATACTCCAATAAAATTTATTTAAAAAAATAAAAAGGAATTACTGTTGTGGCTCAGCAGCAACGAACCTGACTAGTATCCCTGAGGACTCGGGTTCAGTAGATTAAGGATCTGGCATTGCCATGAGCTATGGTGTAGGTTGCAGATACAGCTCGGATCCTGAGTTGCTGTGGCTGTGGCGTAGGTAGGCCTGCAGCTACAACTCCAATTTGACCTGGGAACTTCCATATGCTGTGGGTGTGGCCCTAAAAAATAAAAATATAAATAAATAAAAATAAAAAAGTGCTTTGTGATGTTAAGGAGATTCATAATAAGTTCTTATTTCTAAAAAGAACAAAAAATGAACTAGAAATTACTAAGATCACTTTTATGATCATGATTCTGTTCATGGGCTGCTTTTGTGTGAGCATTGCGGATTACTATAAAATGCAATGCAATTTTTTTTAACAATTTAGATATTTCAAAAGAATAGACAAGCCATATGAAGTAAGTACCAGAAAATACATTTTCCTAAATTTCCTAAATTTCATTAGTAGTAAGGGAGTCTTAATTGTATTTCTTTTTTTTTTTTTTTTTGCTTTTTAGGGCCATACCCTTGGCATATGGAAATTCCCAGGTTAGGGGTCCAATCGGAGCTGCAGCTGCCATCCTACACCACAGCTCACAGCAATGCTGGATCCTTAACCCACTGAGTGAGGCTAGGGATCGAACCCTTGTCCTCATGAATACTAGTCAGATTTGTTACTGCTGAGCCACAACAGGAACTCCTTAATTTTTTATTTAGGAGTTATTTGTTACTGCTGAGCCACAATGGGAACTCCTTATTTTTTTAATAATGAAATAATTCCTTTGGAAATGACTCGATATTGTCTTGACCAAGCATTTGATCAGGAGCACTTATTTTTCTTCACTATAAAGAAAAAAGTGATACAAAATATTTCATTTATACAACTTTCTATTTGAAGCAAATGAAATTTAATGTAGGATGCTGTTATATATGACTTCTCTTAATATCAACAAATAAAAACAACCACCTTTTACTGAGCTTTTACTATATATTGAATATTTTACAAATATCTCAGTTGACTTTTGCAGCTTTTCTTTGAGGTGAGTGTCGTCTCCCTATTACAGATAAACTGAGGTTAAGACAAGTTAAATAACTTTCCTGAGGTAACACAGAAAGGAGCAAATTGAGAGAAGCATATTCTTTTCCAGTGGGCATCTTACCCTATATTTCTTTGTTCACATCCTTTTTTAAGAAAATAAGTTGTCGTTTCTTTGAGGATAGAGAATTTTTTTTTCTCTATCCTTTTCACCTAATGCAGTACAAAGAGATACCCAATAAATGTTTAATGTTGGTGATACTCATTACTAGGCAAAGTGATACAATGGCATGTTAAATAAAGTATAGAGTTTTGCATGGACAGAAGAAACAAAGAGATCAATATACTTATCTAGGTAATTCATGCCAACAGTTTTTTTGAATGATGTGAAATGAATTCTGGGGAAAATAGCATGAGTTATCTTTCCAATTGCTTGGTAAATTGCAGGGATATAAGACCTGAGCATTCTGGCACTAACAAATGACATTTGTCTTCTGTGACAATCTACTAGCAGTGATTAATGAAAGAATTACCTTCACAGAATTGTTGATGAAGAATTTTACTTAAAATCATGGGCTTAAAAAAAATTAGCTTTGAATTTTTTTTAGCACTCAGCCAGAGGGCGCCCTTGAACCACCAAGAAGGTATGAGTAACAGGCTTTTTGTAACGTTGGGTGATGGTACACTGAGTATTGGTTACACAAATGAGGGAAAATGCATTGTTTTGGGCCAAAATAGACTACAAAATGCTTTAATGTTCAGTTTAATCTGTTTTGGCTTTAAACCTTACTGAATTGTTGCATGAATTAACCACTGTATAAATTTTTTAATTTCTTAAGGCACTAGGTAAAACTAATTGCTAATTAAGTTTCAAATCATCAAGCATTCAATTTAGGAGATTAGTTTAATAAATATAAAGTCTAAAATCTGAAAGATGGGAATCTGATTATAAGTTCTATTCATATCTAGATTGCAAGTGATCTTTGATATGTCAATATGAATATGTATGTTTTAGGCCATGTGCTGAATACTTTCCATGCATCATTCTCACAACTCAATGGCATAAGTGGTGTTGTTACTCTCTTTTTATATTTTGTTTATTTTTGACCATGCTCACAGTATGCGGAAGTTCCTGGGCCAGGGATCTAACCCACGCCATAGCAGTGATAACACCAGATCCTGAACCTGCTGAGCCATGAGGAAATGCCTACCCTCTTTTTAAAAATGAGAAAACTGAAGCTTAGAGAGACTAAGATTTCTGCTAAGTGACAAAATTGGGATTTGAACGTGGAGATGTGAACAGCGGAATCCAGGTTTATACCAGAATACTATACTGCAAGTGACAGTTTCCTCTGTTCATGGCATGAAATGTGCAATGAATAGTGAAATTGTTTTTTTTCTTTTAATTTCTAGATATTATTGAAAGAATATAGCAACAACTAGATACACCACAACTTAATTTGGGCATAATATTGGGAAATTAGACTTTTTAGTTATGATGTAGTAATTTAAACTCAAATGCTATAGAATTCCTGGTCAGAGGAACACTCAAGTTTAGAGAGTACTATGATAGAATGAAAAGAATACTGAATTGGAGCCAGGTGATCTGATTTACAATATGTTTCATTTCTAATGTCTAGATGAGTTTCAGAGATGATTTAAGCTCACCAGGCCTTTGTCTTTCAAATGAAGGAAATGAACTAGAAAACCTCAGTTCATAAATCTTTTGCGTATGGAAATCATTGTTTTATATCTTCATATTGTATGTCTTCTTCAATTGCTGGGAGCGAAATATTAATACAAATCTAATGGCGTCATGCTTTAGCACTGGTATGGAGGCCCCAAAATGGCATAAGGCATCTAGTTCTCAACACTGGTTACTAGAGGACTTGTGAAGGGTATTAGTTCTATCAACAACCATTTATTGAACACCTACTATGTACTAGCCATGGAAATAGAGTCATTTGTCTGATGTTTTTTGCAAATACTTTTTTTAAAAAGTGTAGTTGATTTATAATTGCGAATTTCTGCTATACAGCAAAGTAACCCAGTCCTACATATATATATACATCCCTTTTATATGTTATTATCCATCTCTTGGTCTGTACCAAGAGACTAGATATAGTTCCCTGTGCTATACAGTAGGACCTCAATTGCTTATCCATTCTAAATGTAGTAGTTTGCCTTTACTGAACTCAAACTCCCAGTCCGTCCCTCTCCCTCCCCCACCTCCTTCTTGTCAACCACAAGTCTCTGAGTCTGTTTCTATTTTGTAGATAGGTTCATTTGTGCCATATTTTTATTTATTTATTTATTTATTTATTTATTTATTTATTTATTTATTTATTTATTTTTTGGTCTTTTCTATTTCTTGGTCTTGGGCCGCTCCCGCGGCATGGAGATTCCCAGGCTAGGGGTCCAATCGGAGCTGTAGCCACCGGCCTACACCAGAGCACCAGAGCCACAGCAACGAGGGATCCGAGCCGCGTCTGCAACCTACACCACAGCTCACGGCAACGCCGGATCGTTAACCCACTGAGCAAGGGCAGGGATTGAACCTGCAACCTCATGGTTCCTAGTCGGATTCGTTAACCACTGCGCCACAACGGGAACTCCTATTTTTATTTTTTAAATGATTTTTATTTTTTCCATTATAGCTGGTTTACAATGTTCTGTCAATTTTCTACTATACAGCAAAGTGACCCAGACACACATACACACACATATACTTTCTTTCTGTCACAGTATCCTCCGTCATGCTCCATCATAACATGCCATATTTTAGTTTCCACATCTAAGTGATATAGCATGGTATTTGTCTTTCTCTTTCTGACTTACTTCACTTAGTATGAGACTCTCTAGTTGCTGTTTTTGACATTCTTAGAACATTTTCTCTCTTTACATAGGTTTCTGGAGATAATTTATTCTTGTTTTCTTAAATTTTGGTTAAAGTATTTCCTTAAGTGGGGCAAGAAAAAGGGTATATCCCTCTTAAACTCTTGTTGGAGGGGGCGTGGATTGCATCAACTTTTTGAGGGAAGACTGAATAAATGTAGGGGCAGAGTATCTCTATTAAAATTCTTTTGCTAGCTCCTGCAGGATATTTAGGAATAATTCTTTTCTGGAAGTAAAGTAATGGCATTAAGACTTAATATAGGGAAGAGGTAAAAGGAATGGTGGTCTAATTTTTATGTGGATGTTTAATGCTGCTAGCATTTTTAATTGAGTTAAAACATCTAAATTTAATAACATTTAACTTCCATAAAGTCATTTTTCTGTGTGGTTCTTAGCAGAAATTTTCTGAGTCACCTATATAGTAAGCATCTAATTCTCAACACTGGTTACTGGAGTATATGGAGAGTGTATTCTATCTTTCAACAAGCATTTTTTGAATACCTACTATGTGCTAGCTATGGAAATAAAGCATTGAACAAAGCAGATAGAAATTCCTCATCTCAAGGAGTTTACAGTCTAGAGAGGATAATTGGATAAACAAAATAAGTAAAATTTATGGTAATTAAATGGTGATAAATTCTATAGAGAAAAACAAAACAGGTTTAAAGAAGGAGGATAGGAGTTCCCGTCGTGGTGCAGTGGTTAACGAATCCACTAGGAACCATGAGGTTGCGGGTTCGGTCCCTGCCCTTGCTCAGTGGGTTAATGATCCGGCGTTGCCGTGAGCTGTGGTGTAGGTTGCAGACGCGGCTCGGATCCTGCGTTGCTGTGGCTGTGGCGTAGGCCGGTGGCTACAGCTCTGATTCAACCCCTAGCCTGGGAACCTCCATAAGCCGCGGGAGCGGCCCAAGAAATAGCAACAACAACAACAAAAAAAGACAAAAGACAAAAAAAAAAAAAGAAGGAGGATAAAGGTGTATTGTGGCATATAAAGTTCGTAGTTATAAATACGGTGGTCAGGGAATCATTCACTGAGAAGTGGACATCGAGCACAAGCCTCAACGAAGTGGAAGGAATAAGCCATGTGGTACCCAAGTAAAAAACCTTTCAGGTCAAAGGAAGAGCAGTTTTGCAAAACCCCTGTGGTGGGAGTCATCTGTTCATAAAAGAGCAAAGTAGCTGTACTTTGAGGCAATGAGGGTGAAAGACAGAAACTTGGGGAAAGCTCAACCCTATTGGGAGGGCATTGACTTTTATTTTGGATGAGATGAGAAGTCACTGGAGAGCTTTAAGGAGGGGGTTGATCTGGCTGCTGAGTTGAGAATAAACTGCAGAGAGCAAAGGCAAAAAGCAGGGAGACTAGATAGGAGCATTTACAATAATCCAGGTGAGAGGTGGGAGGTCTTAGTTAGGAGATGGAGATGGTGGGGAAGTGGTTGGATTCTGGAGACTGTGACAGTATTAGGTGGTTTGGATGAAGGATATATAAGACAGGGAAAGATAGCAGGTTTTGTAGCCTGAATGAACAGCAGGGTGAAGCTGCCGTTAACTGAGATGGAGAAGACTGGAGGAAAAGCCAGTTTTGTCGTGGAAAACTGCCTTTCCCTGCAGTTCCTGTAATAGTGCAGTGGAAACGAATCTGACTAGGAACCATGAGGTTTCGGGTTCAATTCCTGGCCTCACTCAGTGGGTTAAGGATCTGGCACTGCCGTGAGCTGTGGTGTAAATTGCAGGCTTGGCTCATATCCCGCCTTGCTGTGGCTGTGGAATAGGCCGGCGGCTGCAGCTCCTATTGGAGGCCTAACCTGGGAACCTCCATGTGCCGCAAGTGTAGCCCTGAAACGCAAAACAAAGAAACAAACAAACAAAATGCCTTTCCCTTTCAACTCTATTGTTACTATATGATTCATATGCCACACACCAGGAACTCTGCAATAGCCAATTTTTAGCTTCTTACTTTTCCAATCCACCCTGTATATGCCATAGGAATTAAGCTTAGATTGGGGAAAAGCAAATACTGCATCAATATCCAAGGGTTAAACATAGCTTGTATTTATTTCATTTCTATAATAGGGATTTGTCTTTGTATTTCTTTTTGAAGTTGTTTTTAATTGTTCAATGAACTCTAAATAGAACTACAAGCAATATAATTATTGCCTCTGCTTTATTGGAAATGTTTTTGTAATCACGTTAATTATATTTTAACTAAAAAAGGTTTGTATCTCTTCTTTATAATTGATGTTTATACCTTCTGTAAGATAAAGGCTTTTGTTCACATTTTAATATTTTCTAGAACTCGCTGTAATATTGTAGGGAGTTTAAAAAATCAGCATACCCAAATACTTACTTGAAGAATAAGTATTTGGGTTTGTATTATTAATCTGATTTTTTTTTTTTTAAATGGCTGCACCCATGGCATATGGAAGTTCCTGGGCCAGGGACTGAATCTGGGATGCAGCTGCAGCAACGCTGGATCCTTTAACCCACTGCACCACAGCAGGTACTCCTATTGGTCTGATCCTAATGCTATAATATACTGATCATATAAAATATAAAATTGGCTTGTTTTTGTTGTTTAATATATGCAAAACTGTAAAAACACAAACAAGAGAAGATGCCATGTTACAAGAAAGCAAATAAATTGCTATCTAATTAAAACATTTAATTCTAATATTGGCGGAGTTCTCTAGAAAATAAGTTCTTTCTCAGTGCTTTTTTTGGTCCCGCTTCCCCCCAAATTTCCCTCAACTCTTGCATGTGGCTATTGAATAATATTTCTGATTTTAAAGGCTTAGTTCAATAACAAATGTTATCTTATTTTCAACTAGAACTTGAATCTGGATATAATAATTCTTGATACTAATACTCATGCCCTTGGCACTGCTGGTTAATTTTATGTTTAGGGCTACAGCTACTGCATAAATATAGTGATGTATAACTTATCTATTTTAATGCTGTTTCCTTTTTTCTATCAATTTAAAGTCACATTTTTTTTTCTTCTTTTTTGGCCGACCTGCAGCATATGGAGTTCCCAGGCAGAGACTGATGCCACAGCTGCATCAACACCAGATCCTTAACCCACTGCACTGGCCGGGGATGGAAATTGTGTTCCTGTCACTGCAGAGACACTTTCATAACCCATTGCACCATGGTGGGGGCTCCTAAAGACACATAATTGAAGATATATCTTCACAGGTTAATACGTCTTGCCTCTGCTTTACATTTTAAATTCTTATTTTTCACCTGTATAAAGATGGAAGGAGTAGATGAGTTTTTTAATAGATAGATTGTAACACTGAATTGTTACAAATAGTTTTCTTTGCCACATTTCCTTGACTTCCAGGTAAGCAATGAGTGAGTTTATCTGGTCATTACACATCCGATTTTGTTAAGAGTTTTGTGTTTTTAGCTCTTAGGATAGGCTTAGCCATCATATATATATGCAGAAATATGATCTAAGCTAAACCTTTAACAACTCTTAAATCTGAAAAAATATAACTGTGTGATTTTATTTACTCTGAGCAATTTTTGTGTACGTTGTATTAAATCATCAAATGTATTTGAATCCCTGATGATGAAGAAACAGGCTTTCAGTATCATCCGGAAGTGTTATAATGATTATAATTCTTACTGAGCTCATGAACAACAACCCTTAAAAAAAGCAGAAGGATGGAATTAAAGGGATAATGAGGTTGAAAACAAATAACAAACAATATGCCTGATTGTATTCCAAAAACTGATTCTTTGAAAGACCAACAAGCCTTTGGCAAGTCTGATAAAAGGTGGAGAAGGAGAGAAATACAAAATACACATTGGGAAAGAAAAGGGGACATAATCACAGAAATAGTAATATCTGATTTAGGAGAATTCTTAGGTGAAGGACCACAAGCTTAAACTTTCAAGATTTTATTGCTGTTATCTTTTCTCTCATTCTATTTGTTCCTAAAGACATATGTCTTTATTGCCATTTTAGTGGGATTTATACAAGGTAACACTTGTGTTGAATCCACCATCTATAGACAGTCCTTTTACGCTTCCTATTAAAAAATAAGCAATGAGATAACCCGCTTTTGTTTTAAAAACGAGTGGGTGTGATATTTTGTGTTACTTATTGAACATTTTGAGACCTATTAAGGACAGCGAGCATACATTCTTAGGAAATGATCTCTAGTATCACTTTCATGAAATAAAATATTGAGTTGACTGGACCATATCTGATCTATTTTTTTTTTATGTTTGCATGTATGTTTGTATTTTTTTTGTATTTTTTTAATTTTATTTTCTCCCACTGTACAGCATGGGGATCAAGTTATTCTTACATGTATACATTTTCCCCCACCCTTTGTTCTTTTGCAATTGATCTAATTTTTGCTAGCTCTTATTTTCTCATATGTGCTTGAAAATATCCCCAAATAAAGAAAATACCTAATTTATTTATTTTTTTTAATGTATGTTTTACTTCTTTCTCCCCCCAGTTTTTTTTGTCTTTTTTTTTTTTTTTTTTTTGTCTTTTTGCTATTTCTTGGGCCGCTCCTGTGGCATATGGAGGTTCCCAGGCTAGGGGTCAAATCGGAGCTGTAGCCACCGGCCTACGCCAGAGCCACAGCAACGCAGGATCCGAGCCATGTCTGCAACCTACACCACAGCTCACGGCAGCGCCGGATCCTTAACCCACTGAGCAAGGGCAGGGATCGAACCCGCAACCTCATGGTTCCTAGTCGGATTCGTTAACCACTACTGCGCCATGACGGGAACTCCGAAAATACCTAATTTAAAAATTATTTTGTGTCTCTAGGATAAATATGAACAGTAGAAGAGCAGTTAGCCATTACTTTTAAAGGTTTGGACAATAGAATATTTATGTAGATTCAGTTTAAATCTTACTTGATGAATAATTTAATTCTAGAAATGAATTAAAGACATACATGAGCTCAAATGATTCAGTTTTTTAGGTGTTTATAAATTGTGTGGGGCAAATATTTGTTTTTGTTAAGTAAGATTAATGATTTTAATCTATATGAAAATCAACTTTAAAGTGTATCTTAATTTCATAATATATCTTTCTGGATTCATTCCCTTGTGGATTATTCCATTAAAATAAGTTTTACTTACATTCACCATAACTTTATTTATTATCACAAAATTTTCAACAATGGAAAAATGATTGGTTACATAATATGGCTTAACTTCTTGGATTATGGAAGAGTCATAAAAGTCATGATGAGGAGTTTCTGTTGTGACTCAATAGATTAAGAATATGACTAGTATCCATGAGGATGCAGGTTTGATCCCTGGCCTTGCTCAGTGGGTTCAGGATTCTGTGTTGCCACAAGCTGTGGTATAGGTTGAAAGATGTAGCCTGGATCCGATGTTGCTGTGGCTATGATGTAGTCTGGCAACTGCAGCTCCAATTCAATCCCTAGCCTAGGAACTTCCATATGCCACAGGAGTGGCCCTAAATAAATAAATAAATAAGTAAATAATAAGGGAGTTCTCATTGTGGTGCAGGGGAAAGAATACGACTAGGAACCATGAGGTTGCAGTTTTGATCCCTGGCCTCGCTCAGTGGTTTAAGGATCTGGTGTTGCTGTGAGCTGTGGTGTAGGTCACAGATGTGGCTCAGATCCTGCGTTGCTGTGGCTGTGGTGTAGGCTAACAGCTGTAGCTCCAATTTGACCCCTAGCCTGGGAGCCTCCATATGCCACAAGTACGGCCCTAAAAAGCCAAAAAAAAAAAAAAAAGAAAAAAAAAGAAAAAAGAAAAGAAAGAAAAAAAAAGAAAAAAGAAAAGATAAACACACAAATCAAAAGTTATGATAAAGAACATAATACCATGGCAAATTCTCACAAAAGAACAATTTGTGATCAAGGAGCAGGTAAAGATATTTAATGAAGGAGGCGGTGTGATGTCATGAAGAGAAACTGACTTTGACCCCAAAGCAACCAGCATTTCAATCTAAGCTTCACCAGTTGTGTGGCTTGACTCCCTGGACAAGTGTCCCCATCTGTCCAATGAAGATATTGTTAGCTACGCTGCAAGTTCATTGTGAAGAGGAGAATTAAACTCCTACCCAGTACTGTCCTTGGCACACGGTGGTAATATTAATTGAGTGCCTACTACTATTGCAACCGTAAAAAAAGACTTAAACCTAAGGGAGATAGTAGAAACACATATACGGTAACTCTTGTGCTAGGGATATGGTTGGCATGTTGCTTTTCTCTTTTCTAGAGACCAGAATCCAGGCAGTTGGCAGTTCTATGTAAGAGGACATTAGATGTTCTAAATGTCACTGTATTTTTTTTTTTTTTGGTCTTTTTGCCATTTCTTGGGCTGCTCCCAAGGCATATGGAGGTTCCCAGGCTAGGGGTCTAATCAGAGCTGTAGCCGCCGGCCTACACCACAGCCACAGCAATGCGGGATCCGAGCCGAGTCTGCGACGTACACCACAGCTCACGGCAACGCCAGATCCTTAACCCACTGAGCAAGGCCAGGAATCGAACCAGCAACCTCATGGTACCTAGTCGGATCCGTTAACCACTGAACCATGACGGGAACTCCAAAACATCACTGTGTTTTGTAAGTGAGGGCACACCTAACATCCACACCTCTACGCTGTGTTCTGTTCTTTGAGGCTGGTCTTGGGGATTTTTTTGGTCTTGCCCTTTTCTTCCCGGATGTAACACCATTGGGCTCAATCTTTTCCAAGCCTAGCTCTGGACTTGAATACTGTATACCCAATTAATCTCTCCTCCTAGGTCTTTTTCACTTAAAAATTTTTATTATGAACCACTTTAGGGAGTCACAAAGAGCGAACACTGGGAAATTACAAAGCACATAAGGGTCATATAATAGTGGTGTTGTGCTATGGTGCCTGCCTGTCTATGAGATGTTAACTCAAGTATGGGTGGAACTAACAATGGTAAGCCGAAAAATGCCCCCCTCTCAAAAGATGTTCACATTAGGATCAGAATCCTTGGAATTTATGAATAATATATCATGTTAGATGGCCTAGGGGCATTAAGAATGCAGACAGAATTAAGGTTGCTAATCAGCTGACCTTAAGATAGAAAGAATATTGCTGAGTATAGTAGTTGGTGATTACTGTAGTGGTACAGTATATTAGTGGCTATAGTAGTTGCAGGGTTAAGCAACTGTCAGAAAAATTTTTGATGTAATATGCCTCCCCCTGTTGATATTGCATTGATATTGTAAAAGCAATGGTTGATAAAACTGCTAGTCCCTTAGCACAAATTAAACAGTGGCACCAAACCGTATGCTAGTAGTCATTGTATACTTCACTGCCTGGAACTTACAGAAAGAAAGAGTGGGGAGGGGAGGAGAGGAGGAAAGAAAGAAGGAAAGAAGAGTGATAAAAGGAAGAAAGGAAGGAAGGGAGAAGGAAGGAAAGAAAGAAGAAAAAAAGAAGGGTGGAAGGAAAGAAGGAAAGGAATGAGGTAGGGAGAGAAAGGAGGGAAGAAGGAAGAGAGAAAGCAAGCAAGCAAACAAGAAAGGCCAGTTTCACTTAAGACTGTTCTTGATGAAGCAGGAAAAATTATTTTCATTAAATGTGTTTTTTGTGTGCTAGGTGATGAAATAAGTGCACATAAGCACTCTTGCTGTATACCAAGGTATGAAGGTTGTTTTGTGGGAAAGTATTTGTGTGATTGTTTGAATTGTGGCTTGAACTAGCCACTTTTTTGGTCATGGCATACCATTTTTACTTGAAATAATGACTGACAATCTATGGATATTGAGGGATGGGCAAATGGCAGGTGTTTTCTCAAAAATGAGCAAAGTGAGCCTATCACTTCAAGAAAAACAATTGATCAGATTTGTGCCAATAATAAAATCTGGGCTTTCAAACAAATATAGGAATTTTGGGAAGGTTGAATCTGCCACTGTGAACTTAACTGCTTCCCAGAACTTAAATGTTTTCCAATGAGATCACATTCACAAATGTAATATTTTCATATTATACAATGAAGTTTGATAACATTTGGAAGACCTGGGTAATTCAGTGGCCCAATATTTTTCAAATGACCAATGTGTGATGTTGAGAGCCACACATGAAGTCCATGACCAATGCATGATGTTACAAAATAAGCGTGGGTAAACTACCTCTTCAAAGTGCATGATAGAGTAATAGGTTTTAATGTAGAAAAGTTCATTGATATGCTTTCATATTCCATATAGCAACTAACCTTTTGAAAGCACTATTTGTTGAGTGTTGGTGTAGTGTCAAAGAAGGATATCCACAATTATTTGAAGAAGCCCCTGAAATATTCCCTCTTTTTCTAACTATGTGTCTGTGTAAGGTTGAATTTTCTTCAAATATTTCAACCTTTTAAAATAACATATCACTACAAATTGAATGCAGAAACAGATATGAGGGAGAATCCAGATGCCTTAAGTCACATATTGAAGAGATTTGCAAAAATATAAAATAATGCCATCCTCTTACTAATTTTTTTATTTTGGAAAATGTAGTTGTTTTTCTTAAAACATGTTTACCTACGTTAACATATAATGGGTTTATTTTATTAACATATAATGGGTTTATATTAAAATGAATTAATAAATGGTTTAAACATATCTGGGTTTTAATTTTTAATATGGTAAAAGTCAATAGCTATAACCCACATTATAAAAAAAACTCTTGGGGTCCTCAATAATTTTTCAGTATAAGGGGTTCCTGGCGTTCCCGTTGTGGCGCAGTGGTTAACGAATGCGACTAAGAACTATGAGGTTGCAGGTTTGATCCCTGGCCTTGCTCAGTGGGTTGAGGATCCAGCGTTGCTGTGAGCTGTGGTGTAGGCCTGTGGCTATAGCTCTGATTAGTCCCCTAGCCTGGGAACCCCTATGTTCCGCAGGAAGAGGCCCTAGAAAAGGCAAAAAGACAAAAGAAAAAAAAAGGGGGGGGGGTTCCTGAGATCGAAAAGATTGAGAACATTGAAACAGAGGCTTAATATGACATTTTATTGTGCATCGATCTTATGAAGAAAGCTGCTAAAATTAAGTATGCAGTGAACTTAGTTAGTGCTCTAAATCATATAGATTTTTATCTTTTGCCATGCCCCTAGCACGTGGAGGTTCCTGGGGCCAGGGATCAAACCCAAGTCACTGTAGTAACCTGAGCCACAGCAGTCAAAATGCTGAGTCCTTAATTGCTAGGCCACCAGGAACTCCCATATTGACTTTTTTTTTTTAATGGCCGCACCCTTGTCATATGGAAGTTCCAGGGCCAGGGACTGACTCCAAACCACAGCTGTGGCAGTGCTGGATCCTTCAACCTGTGCCAGGCCAGGGATCGAACCTGTACCTCTGCAGTGACCTGAGTCTCTGCAGTCGAGTTCTTAACCCACTGTGCCACAGTAGGAACTCCCATATTGACTTTTTTTTTTAAGCCCCTAAATAAATATAAAATAAAACTCGTATTCAAAATATACTATTTTGGGCAAGTCAGGGCCTACGTTTATATTTACATTTTTGGCCTAATCTTATGCCATAACAACCCCCAAAACTTAATCATAAAAAACTCCAGAACTTTTATACAAGCATTGGAAAACAGATTTCTAGATTATTCTGGCAGAGTCCTATTATGCTAAATGCCAGAGGGCTGAGCTGCCTCAAATGTTTGCAAAAATTATTTCTTTTTTTAAAGTAGCTCTGTCAGCGGAGAACAGAAAAAGAACAAACTTGCTGAATGAGGATGGTTTGGAGTAGGCCAGAACTGCTGTCATAATTCTGTAACTGGCATTCCTCCTACAGCTAGGAGAAGCCTAAGTGTGTGGGAGATGTATGGGGCTGTCATGTACACCTAACTCAAAGTGCTCATGTGAGTAATTTTTAAGTTCTAATGCAAGTACAGTACTGGTTATGATCTTAATGGAGAGCAGTGGCCATGTGAGATGTGTTTCTTGTAACGGCCTCAGTTACCTAATCTGTGAATTGATCAGAATGCCTCTTCGTTATGTTCCACAGATTTAAAATCATCAGCACCAAAATACGTATGTAAAATCTTTTTATTTATTTATTTATTTATTTATTTGGTCATTTTAGGGCTGCACCCGAGGCATACGGAGGTTCCCAGGCTAGGGGTCGAATCGGAGCTGTAGCTGCCAGCCTACACCACCAGGCACAGCAACACGGGATCTTCGCCATGTCTGTGACTTACACCACAGCTCATGGCAATGCCATATCCTTAACCCACTGAGCAAGGCCAGGGATAGAACCTGTGTCCTCATGGATGCTAGTCAGATTCATTTCCACTGAGCCATGATGGGAATGCCGTGAAATACTTTTGAGGAGTTCTTTTCTGATGCAGTGGGTTAAGGAAGGATTTGATGTTGTCACTGCGGTGGCTTGGGTCAATTTGACTTTTTTTTTTTTTGTCTTTTTGTCTTTTCTAGTGCTGCACCTACAGCGTATGGAGGTTCACAGGCTAGGGGTCTAATTGGAGTTGCAGCCACAGCCACAGCCAGATCCAAGCCGCATCTGCAACCTACACCACAGCTCACGGCAACGCCAGATCCTTAACCCACTGAGCAAGGCCAGGGATCGAACCTGCAACCTCATGGTTCCTAGTTGCATTCGTTAACCACTGAGCCATGACGGGAACTCCCGGCTTGGGTCAATTTGAGCCTTGACCCAGGGACTTCCACATGCTGCAGGTGCAGGCAAAAAAAGGAAAAGAAAAAGGAAAGAAAAAAAGAATTTCTCTTGAGAAATTAAAAGTGTTAAACGAAAGAGATTTACTGTTAATAACAATATGCCGTATGCTTTAGAGACATTTTAGTATTGTGGTTTTGAAGTTAGGCTAGTCGAGGCTTGAATTCTGGCTTTGCCACTAATGATCATGTAACTTGAAATGGGTTTATTTAACCTGTGTGACCCTTGGTTTTATCTGTTTTAATACTTATAATAATACTTATCTCCTGGGCTACTGTGAGGATTAATGAAAGTAAAGAGCTTATTATGGCACCCAAACATAATAAAGTGTGCAGTAGATGATAGCTGCTATTAACAATTACAGTAAAAATTAAACTGATGTTAATTTTATACCCTAATGATGGAGGTTAGGAGAGACTAACGATATTCCATACCTTACTCCTATTATTTACCACTGGCAAGTTCTTGGAGGCACAGAGAGACAGTTGGGTAATGTTGATATCATTTAAGGACATAGCTAAGATTCTTATCTTCTCCTGACCATTTCACTTGGTGGTCTGGACAGCAAGGAAAAGAATGAGATTAGATGCCTGGAGGAAAAAAAGAATTTTTTCCTCAAAAGGCCATATTTAAAAGAGGCTTATAATTGTTTAGTAGACCTTTTCTGGGCAGTATCAGTAACTGCACAAGGAAATAAGCCAGTGGAAATGTAAAGTGGTATGATTTTTTTGGTCAGGCAATTTAGCAATATGTATTAAAAATCTTGAAAATATTCAATCTTTAACCCAGCATCTCTATTTTTTAGAAGATTTTTCTCAGGAAAAGAGACAAGAATGTATAAAAAAGATTTGTATTTATGGATGTTCTTTACAGCATTGTTTATAGTAGTGAGAAACAAGTTATATGTTTAACAGTAGAAACTACTTAAGTATGGCCTAGTCATAGCGTAAAAGAATAGGCAACTATTAAAAATCATGCTGGGTGTAAAAAGCTTAGCTAGTAAACTAAAAGTGCAAAGCCTTGGGAGTTCCTGTTAAGTACCCAACTAGTATCCAAGAAGATGTGGGTTTGATCCCTGGCCTTGCTCAGTGGGTTAAGGATCCAGCATTGCTGTGAGCTCTGGTGTAGGTTGAAGATGCAACTCGGATCTGGACTTGCTGTGCGGTGGCATAGCTCCAATTTGACCCCTAGCCTGGTAACTTCCATATGCCTTGGGTGCAGCCCTGAGAAGCAAAAGAGAAGTATACCATGAATATTTTTCCACATTTTAATATTCTTCAACAGTGGTTGTCTCGAACTGGTAAACCTATGGGCAGAATTGAAACTTCACCTTTTGTTGGCCGGATATAATAGTGTTACTTCATAATTTGAACTTTAATGCTTCAGGTGATGCATGAATTCTCCAATTTATCACAGTCCTTACCACATGCTAGTGTGTTATACTCAGAGGGTTTGCACTTTTTTTTTTAGGGCCGCATCTGTGGCATATGGAAGTTCCTAGGGTAGGGGTCAAATTGGAGCTATGCCACCGCACAGCAAGTCCAGATCCGAGTTGTATCTTCAACCTACACCAGAGCTCACAGCAATGCTGGATCCTTAACCCACTGAGCAAAGCCAGGGATTGATTCCGTGTCCTCACAGGCACTATGTTGGGTTCTTAACCCGCTGAGCCACAATGGGAACTATTATTTATTTACTTATTTTATTTTTTTGCTTTTTAGGGCCTCACCTGCAGCATATGGAGGTTCTCAGGCTAGGAGTCCAATCAGAGCTACAGCTCCAGCCTACACTACAGCCACAACAGCATCAGATCTGAGCCACGTCTGCAACCTACACCACAGCTGATGGCAATGCCAGATCCTTAACCCACTGGGTGAGGCCAGGGATTGAACCCTCAACCTCATGGCTCCTAGTCAGATTCATTTCTGCTGTGCCACGACGGGAAATCCCCAATATTTTTAAAAGTATGTGTTTTTATAGACATATCCTTGCCTTATCTGTCTGGAAGGATATTTGCCAAAACAATAATAGCGGACACTTACGGAGACCTTACTATGTGCCAGGGATTGTTTTGAACACCTTCTGTATGTTAATTCATTTAATCTTCAGATCAAAAATAGATTCTGTCACCATTCCCATTTTACAGATGATAATGTTGAAGCACAGAGAGATTAGGCAATCTGCTCAAGGTCACACAGCTAGAAAGTTGTAGAGGTGGGATTCAAGCTTAGGCAGTAGAGTCTGGGCTCTTAACTGCTGTGCTACATTAACACACAAAAAAACTCATGACTTCTCGGGGATTTTTTGGTGTGATTTTTATTTTATTTTATTTTGGTGAATTTCTTCCCTGATAAATATGTATTTTATAATCAGAAAAAGCACGATGTTTTATTAAGAGTGCATCTTTATTGCCTAAGCCTGTGCTCCTTTTGGCTTCTTCAGTTACTGTTCTCTATTAATGAAAATTAGTTTGATTTGCTGGCTGAAACCATAGGCCCTGAGGAAATAAAAAATAGGACAGGTATATTTTATGGTGGTGGAAAGGAAAGCACGTCAGTAACAGGCTCTGCGGGACAGCAGAGGAACATTGAGCAAGAAAGAGCAAGACCAGGTTAGTGAGGAATGCAATGTGAGTAGCTGTCACTGAAGAAAAGTTTTGTTTGGGCCTGCCCATGTATCTCATCTAAAATTCAGTGTTGGGAGTTCCCGTTGTGGGGCAGTGGAAATGAATACAACTAGTATCCATGAGGACTCGGATTTAATCTGTGGCTTCACTCAGTGGGTCAGGGATCCAGCATTGCCACGAGCTGTGATGTAGGTCACAGACGTGGCTTGGACCTGACACTGTTGTGGCTGTGGCGTAGGCCGGCAGCTGTAGCTCTGATTCGACCCCTAGCCTGGGAACTTCCATGTGCTGCACCTGTGGGCCTAAAACACAAAAAACAAAACAAAAAACAAAACAAAACAAAAAACAGTGTTGCAGTGCCCTTCCATATCACTTAAGTGTTCATCAATGTATTTAAAAAAATATTCATTAGATTTCCCCTTTTCAAGGCACAATCAAGTATACAATTAAAAATCATATAAGAAGTTTACAACTTAGGGAGATTAGGAGGTACCAGAAAATGATCAGTACAGTCAAAAGATGCTATGTCTCTTGAGAGATTGAAGTGGAAAGGAGCTTTATTACATTTTTCCAGCTTTGTTGGGATATAATTGACATATAACATTATGTAAGTTTAAGGAGTATAGGGCGATGATTTGGTACACTTGTATGTTGTAAAATGTTTGTTAACAACTCCAGCATGTCACGTAATTACCATTTATGTGTGTGTGAGAAGAGAACACATAAGGTCTATTCTCTCAGCAATTTTCAAGCACATGATATAGTATTGTTAGCTATAGTCACCATGCTATCCATTAGCTTTGCAGGGAGAGCTTCATTTACCTAATTATTTTTGAGCCCCTGCCAGGCGTTAAGCATTATTCTAGGTACTGCGAATACTGCAAACGATGAGACAAGCCCAGCTCTTGCTCTCACTGAGCTTACATTCCAAAACTGAAGAAAGAGAAATAATTATAACTTAGCCTAGGTTAAAAGCACAGAAAAAGAAAGAAAATGCTTCCCCTTACTTTATAACCTGGCCAAGTCAGGATATCAAAAATATACAAATAAGCACCAGAAAATACTATACAGGCCATTCTTATTAATACAGGTGCAAAATCTTAAAACTTAGCAAACAAAATCAATAATGTAGTAAAAGAATACTCCATCATGACCAAGTAGGATTTATTCCAGGTTTAGAGAATGGTTCAATATTAGAAAGTCTGTAAGGAGTTCCCGTCGTGGCGCAGTGGTTAATGAATCCGACTAGGAACCATGAGGTTGCGGGTTCGATCCCTGGCCTTGTTTAGTGGATTAAGGATCCGGTGTTGCTGTGAGGTGTGGTGTGGGTCACAGACGCAGTTCGGATCCCACGTTGCTGTGGCTCCGGTGTAGGCCTGCGGCTGCAGCTCCAGTTCAACCCCTAGCCTGGGAAACTCCATATGCCGAGGGAGTGGCCCAAAAAATGGCAAAAAAGACCAAAAAAAAAAAAGTCTTTAAATACAGTACACTAGATTAATATACAGAAGGGGGAAAGATCACTTCAGTAGGTGGATAAAAGGGATTTGATAAATTCAACATCCATTCCTGAATAAAGAATAAAAATTCCTAGCAAAAAAAAAAAAAAAAAAAAGGAATAGAGAGAAAAATTCTTTTCTTGGCTACGCCAGCAGCATGTGGAAGTTCTGGGGCCAGGGGATCCAACCTGTGCCACAGCAATGACCTGAGCCACTGCACTGACAGCACTGGATCCTTAATTCACTGAGCCACACAGTAACTCCTATAAGGAGTTCTTAATGTATATGCAGACATTATACTTAATAGTGCAACCTTGGATGAATCTCCAGACCAGGGAATTCATCACTACTATTCAACATTTATCAGAAGGCAAATCAATATGCTCATGTGAGAACAATAAGAAGTATACAGACTGTAAAAAGAAAATTGTTTTTACTCGAAGATGGCATGATGATCTACATAGACAAGAAAATAAATGGGCAAACTGTTGAAACCAATCAGAGCAGCCTGAAAAGATCAGCATACAAATATAATAAATAGTTTCTCTAAACAAGTAGCAACCACTTCAAAAATGAAATAAAAATCCTTTCACCCCAGAAATGAAATATTTAAAATAATAATCTAATCAAATGAACTAAATCTATATAATGTAATAATTATAAATGTGCAGTAACCACTATAGTCAATGAAGAAAAGGAATTCATAAATAAATAACAGTAAGCATTAAAAATGTGACAATTACAGGTGCTGCAGATACTGGTGACCTTTTTATAAAGCAGTTTCGATGAACTTGTAGGAAGGTAAGCCAAACTTAAGTGGGTTGAAAAGCTACGGGGAGTTGAAGTAAGACAGGAGGTGTGGTATACACTTCAAGAAGCTTTGTTGTGGAGTTCTCCGGTGGTACAGTTGTTAAGGATCTGGCATTGTCACTGCAGCAGCTTGGGTCACTGGTACGGTGGGGTGGGAGGGTTCCATCCCTGGCCTGGGAACTTCTGTATGCCTCTAGGGTGGCCAAAGGGGGGGAAAAAAAAAGCTTGGCTGTGAGGGAGAATGTTGGATCTAGCTAATGTTTTATGGGACTGTTTTTTGCTTTGTTGTTTAAAGCTAAGAGTGATATGGGCTGTATGGAGGGATCCAAGAGAGAAAGCGAAATGAAAAATATCCAGGTGGAAAAGAAATGGAATATTAATGGCATAAATTCCCTGAGGGGGCTGGGGGATGGTAACTCATAGTAACTGGGGCAGAGATTGGGGGATTAACGTTGACTAGAAGCAGCATTTCCTCCACAGGCTTTTATCCGAAACTTGTGTAAGATAAGGATGGTTCCACTTCAGTCGGTAGGTCTATAAATGTAGGGCCTGGGGGTTAAGGAAATGCCTTCCCACTTACACCCAGGTTTCAAATTTCTCTGTGAAGTAGGGTCTAGATCATCTTTTGAGAAGGAGCAAGATAATGATTATAAAGGGAATATGGTGGCGAAAGTTTGGCATAGTGATGGAAGGAATTAGAGAAGAGGTTTCTAAAAGTTAATTTTACATTTTAAATTTGACGTTGGCATCAGCTTTTAGAATTGACTGATCCAAGATTAGGAGTATGGATTACAAGTGTCCCTCGCTTTTGAAAAGTGTAATACACCGTTTTGCTTTTACAAAAGACCTACATTAATACCTGTTCTCACTAATCAAAAGAATTCTGAAGAGGATTTTCACTTTTATGAAAAATTATTTTGCAGTGAGCTCTTTGAGAGAGAGCAAACACCTGTAGCAGTGAGTGTGGTACTGCCAAGCTCCTTTCCAGGGAGCTGTACAATATACCTTTGTCTAGAAATTGCGAATTTTAAAATATTTTAAATTTAAATAAAATTTAAATATAAATATCCTTTTTTAAATTTATTTTTTTATTTTTTTAGGACGACATCCGCAGCATATGAAGTTCCCAGGCTAGAGGTAGAATCAGATCTGCAGCTGCTGGCCTACACCACAGCCACAGCAATGTGGGATCCGAGTCTTGTCTGCGCCCTACACCACAGCTCATGGCAACCCTGGATCCTTAACCCACCAGAGGTCGAACCCACGTCCTCATGGATACTAGTCAGGTACGTTACTGCTGAGCTACGACGGGAACTCCAAATATAAGTACACCTTTGATCCCAAATTTAAAAAAACCCAAATGGGATGAACTTAAGCAAGAAAGGGGGAGGTATTGGCTTGGATTGCCAAACTGAAGAAAGGGCAGGAGTCAAGTTGTTCTCATAACTAACTGGCTCCAAGAGCTCGGATGTCATCCAGGGGCTCCTTGTTTCTTTCTCTTCACTTTTCACCTCTGCTTCTCTGTGTGTGTTGGCTTTAATCTTTTAAGTTGCCGTCACAATATTTCAAACATAGCCTTAAGTAGCCCTGAGCCTCTATCCTTATGACCTCACAACCTAAGAAAAATCCAGCTAGAAAATCCCAGGGAGGGGCTCTGATAGGGGAAATTTATGGGTTATGTGTCATCTTTGTGCTCATTATTGAGGTCAAGGTGGATGGGGATGTTATGTTTGAAAAAACTTGTATCATGAGGTCATCTCTGCGGCCAGGGAAGTGGAATACTGTTGTGGGCAAGTCCCTCCAAAATTGCATGGTTGCAGTTGGAGAGGAAATATTTCCCAAAAAGATAAGCACTGGGATAGTCAGACAAAATAGTAAATGTTCATTTCATGGCCTTTGACATATATTGCTGGTTTCCTTCAGTTATTCTTGGTGATCTTCCTTAGTAAAAAAAAAATCTCTCTGAGTTCCCGTCATGGCGCAATGGTTAACGAATTTGACTAGGAACCATGAGGTTGTGGGTTCGATCCCCCTGGCCTTGCTTGGTGGGTTAAGGATCCAAAGTTGCTGTGAGCTGTGGTGTAGGTTGCAGATGAGGCTTGGATCCCGAGTTGCTGTGGCTTTGGTGTAGGCTGGCGGCAACAACTCTGATTAGACCCTCAGCCTGGGAACCTCCATATGCCACGGGAGCAGCCCTAGAAAAGGCAAAAAAACAACAACAACAAAAAAAAACAAAAAAAAAGAAAAAAGAAAGAAAAGAATCTCTCATTTTATTTTCTTTTTTATTAAAATTTTTTTTTTGTCTTTTTAGGGCCGCATCTGTGGCGTATGGAAGTTCCCAGGCTAGGGGTCAAATCAGAGCTGTAGCTACTGGCCTACGCCACAGCCACAGCAATGCCAGATCCAAGTCGCATCTTTGCTCTACACCACAGCTCACGGCAATGCTGGATCCTTAACCCACTGAGCAAGGCCAGGGATCAAACCCGTGTCCTCGTGAATACTAGTTGGGTTTGTTACCACTGAGTCACAACAGGAACTCCCAGAATCTCTCCTTTTAACTTGGCAAATGGCCACTCAGAATAAAAATACCTTTATTACTTTTCTTGGCAGCCGGATGTGGTCATGTGACCACGTTTTAGCCAATGATATAAGCAGAAATGTTGTGTGCAAAGTCTAGGAAATGTTCTAAAGAAGGGGACATGTGCTTCTTCCTTGGGGAGCACTGGAAGGCTCTCACTCGAGGCCTCACTCAAGGCCACTCTTGCTCCAGAGCTCTCCAGAGTCCTTTGCATCCCTCTAAGTCTCTCCCCGCTCTGCTTCCCCATTACTGTTTTGTTCCAAGTATGAGCACAGCCTATGACCACATCTCCTTCTCCAATCAGGTAATTCTTATGGAGGCTTCCATGTCCTTATACGACTCCAAGTCGTTGGCCACATACATCTGTCTAGGGCTGGACACTTGACCCAATGTTTCACCATCCACAATAGCCATAAGTGGTTGGTCTGACAATGGGCACCTGACCCACTGTGGTCCAATCAGAGACCTTCTTCCAGATTTTGAAAACTTGCACAGAGAAAGCTGGTCTCACGTCTTCTCTGGTGGTGAGCACTGTGAGCTGTGAGGCTCTGGAGTTGTTATTCCCTCTTGTGTGAAAGAAGCCAGTCTGTGCTGGAAGCAAATGAGGCTGAAATGTAGAAAGAACTCATTTGTGACAAGGGCTGTAGAGAATCCTGGAGACATGTGAGTCCTTGGTTCTAGTCAGTCCTTCCTGAGGTCGATCATATGCTGGACTTTCTGCAACTCAGCTCAGGCACGGTGTTTTATTAAACTTCACTGAAACCTAGGGTTAAAAGAAGAGAGGGTGAGGGGATTAAGTGAGAAAATCATCATCAATCCTTTAGTTTTCTGTGCCTGGAATACAGTCCACTCTAAAACGAAAGCTGCAGTTATGGCCACTTATTGAGATATTTGTTCTCAAACAGTTATATTTATGTCTTTACAATTCCTGCCATATAATGACATTCAGGCTAAACTCCTAAAAGTATGGTAATAATTTTTCTAGCTTTGGTGAAGAACGTGGAAAGCAGCATACAGATCAATATCTTAAACCCTCTTTAGCGTTCTTCATCGAGCCATCTGTTCCTAGGCTTTATCACCTTGTGCTCAAATCCCTTATCCTCTTTATTGCTCTCCTCCTGTTTAAGCTAATGTCCCCTCCTAAGCCTGTGAGATCCTTTATTCCCCAGAGTGCAGAGGTAATAATCAGGGACAAGCTCCTGCCAGAAAAACTGTTACCTCAGACACTATTGTTTGCTGTGGTCTCATCCTTGACAACAAAAATGAAAATGGCTCTGTTTGAAGGGACGTATAATTTGTGGTCTGAAATAGATCGTGGGTGCTTAGAAAAGCTGCACAGGGAAGAGATTTAACTTGTGGAATGGAATCTTTATTCCATTGCCTTGTGCAGACAGGTGCTTGAAAAATATTTTTTGTTAATATGCGAAGTAGTGGTGTTCCATTGAGAAATCATTGCCTTTCCTGTCCCTAAAACTGACCATGAAGTGAGGTGGCACAACAAGGAAGGAAATAGTTCTCAGCTAAAGGAGTTAAATTCTGTCATAATTCACTAATACGTGTAGGAGGAAGCAGGAAATATGAATGTCACTAGGTCAGGTTACTGTATCTTTCTGTGTTTAAAGTCAGTAGAACTTCCTGCCTCTGCTTTCAGGCTATGAACCAGATAAGAGAGTTTCCCTGTTTTCCCTGGTGCCTATTTCCCCACTGCCAACTATAATCTCTTTCTTTCCTTCTTTCTCTTTCTTTCTTTCTTTCTCTTTCTTTCTTTCTTTCTTTCTTTCTTTCTGCTTTCTTCTCTTTCTTTTTCTTTTTTCTTTCTTTCTTTTCTTTTCTTCTTCTTTTTCTTTCTCTTTTCTCCTAGTTTTCCCTTTCCTTCTTTTCTATCTTCGTATCTCTTTTCTTGTTCTTTTCTTTTCTCCTTTCTTAGGATCTTTTCTATTCTATTCTTTCATTCTGTTCGTTCTAATCTTTCTTCTTTCCTACATCTTTTCTTACTTTCTCTACTTCTTCTACTTTCTTTCTTTCTAATTCCTTTCTTCAAGTGTTCCTGATCTTTCTTGGAGTGAAATTCTTTTCTTCTCCTGGATGTCGCTATCTCCGTTCTTTTCTTTTCTTTCTATTCTTTCTGTTTCTTTTCAGTTATCTTCTTCATGCAGCTTATAATTCTCTGTATTCCTTCTTTTTTCTATTTTCTTGTCTTAATATTACTCTTCTGGAGAGTCGTGACTAAACGAAAACTCTTTCCATTTCTTTATACTCCTCTTCTTTCCTTTCTTATCTTTCTGCTAATATCTCTTTCTGTTTTCTTTCTCTTGTCTTTGAAGATCTTAGTTTAATTCTTTCTTTGAATTCTTCTCTCGTAACTCATTTCTTAGCTGAATCTTATCCTAAATCTTCTTCTCTACACAGCTTTCTTCGCTCGATTAGTCTTCTTTTCATTACTCTACTTGGTGCTATGATAGAGTTAAGATTTTGGCTGTTATATACTTTTCTGTATTCCTCTTCTCCTGTCTTTCATGTGAACGTTGTTGGTGATTTCTGATACTTTGTGGTTGCTTGAAGGTCATGGATCTTTCTTTCTCCTCTTTTCTTTCTAGCTAGTCTTTACTTGTCTTTCTTACTTCTTTCTCTCTGCTTGAGAAGACATCATTTAGGGGATGCTTTCTTGTGTCGCCTCGTTTCCTTTCTTTCTTGTGCTTAGCTTTCTTTGTCCTTATACACTAGTTACTTTAACTTTCTTTCCTCTTGCACATTTCTTCCGGTTCCTTCCGTTCCGTCACTGTCACTTCCGTTCCTTCCTGTCCTGTCCTTTACACTTCTCATATCTTTCCTCTCTCGTCTCGTCTCTTCGTCTCTCTATTCCGGGGATCGAAGTGTTCGGCAGAGGCAGTCTATTCGCGTCGTGAAAATTAATGGCGAAATCGTTTTCTTAGAAAAGGAGGGGATCTTTCTTTTCTTTTCTTTCTTGCCTGGGCCCTTGGCATGTGGAGGTTCCTGGGCCAGGGATCAAACTCATGCCACAGCTGCAACCTGAGCCAGAGCCGTGGCGAAACTGGATTCTTAAGCCACCGAACCACCAGGAAACTCCGGCCAGCTGTTGTTTAATTGTGATAAACTTCTTGCCACAACGATGGCCAAAAATCTGGATGGATACTAATGTTCCTTAGCTGAGGCTACTGCTCCTGATGATAAAGTTGTGGCCATTTAGGAAAGAAATTCCTCAGACCTTTTAGTAATAGGGCACTTTGAGATGTTTCTTTTTTCTCTTGGGTTCTTAAAAAATATATGTGATTGGCTATAAGATGAATCCATTGAGATATGGGAGAGCTGAATAAAACTGTGGGTAAACGCAGAGCGATTTCTGACTGACTTGCCCGGAGGAGAGTCTCCCATCTATTGTTTGTGGTTTGCGGAGCCTGTTTCAGAGCCATGGTAATGAGATGTCATTCAGATGGCCTGTGGTGTCTCCCCATGCCTGCCAGTCTACTTTCCAGTGAACTCTCAGGTGATGCACTGTGGCTGGTCCAAGTACCACATGAAGGGCGTGCTCTGTTCACGTGAACATGTGTGGATGTGGCTCTTCTACACAACCTCAGTTACCAAGGGCTGGAGATGCTCCCTCAGCCAGATCAGCTGATTCAGACTCAGGCATAAGATTTTATAGCCCTTGTTACAGATGAGGACTGTGGAACTAACCCTGACTCATTCCCTTCTGAGTTCTAAACTCGGGGGCTCGGAAGCAGGAAGAATAATAATTGTTACAAAAAAAAAAAAGAGAGATACTAGATTTTTCTTCATTTTGGAATAAGAACCTCTTATTTCTAAACAACAGTTGAAACTCTTGAAATGACTAGGTTAGATGCTGTCTTTGGTGGCAAGAGAAAGTCTAGAGTAAACCACTGTGTCTGAAGTGTTAGTGAATTTTAAATGTCCACATTCACACTTTGTTCCCCCTTCTGCCTCTCTTCAAGAAAGCTGTTAAATGCTGGCCGTATGCATATTCTACTAACTCTTATATATTCTTCACATGTATTGTTGATTAATCAATAAATCATTCTTGCCTGAAAAGTATTCATTGAGCACTAGAGACTGGATCCCATTGGGCTGCTGCTGTCATGTCTTGACTAAACCTGACCCAGGCTTAGCTCATAACGGGGGGGGGGGGGGGGGGGGTGAACTCTGGGGCTCAGTCTATTTCATTCTGTGCTGGACTCTTTCACCTCATACCTTCCTTAATCAATGTACTTGAGTTTACTGAGTTCCTGATCTCTGACTTCATCTTCTGTTTTTGGCTCTGAATTTGCCCCTTGGACTTGATGACAAGATTTTGCTTCTCCAGATTAATAATTAACCCCTGCCACACCTCCCCGGTAGAGTTTTACACGCACCCTCTGGCTTTATCCCCTCCCAACTGCTGTGAGTAAAGACCTTCCTCTTGTCCTCCCAGCCTCTGGGACCCTGCCCAAGGCTGGCCTGCCTTCCTCCTCACCCTCATTGGAAAAAAAAATCAGACATCAAAAGGCTTAATATACTATTAGAGGAAAACAGAGCATTTTCTACTAAAAGTATATGACTCAAAGGGGGAAAAAAATCCAAGTCACTTAAAAAATTGTTAGATGTTTTTTCTTTTGAGAGAAAGGCACACAAAAGAGTCAATTCATTTGCTATTGGAAAGAAAATCATTTAAACTATGCACTTAAAAAAAAGTATGACTTTCTTTTTATTAGGAGGCTGGCTAACGGAAGTGAAAGAGGGGGACTGAGGCCAAGCAGAGGAGAGGAGGTGGTGGGGGGGGCAGCCCCAGCACAGACCAGGGCAGGGTCAGGTAAGGCTGACTAGAAGCCTGGATCCAAGCCCTTGTTTGGAAACTGAGACACCAACAAGTGCCCCTAATTATTTTGTTACACCAAACATTTGGGGGGAAAGTGTAATTTTTAGCTACAGGCAATTATTTGATAAAGGTCTACTTCACCTTAGAGAAAAATTTCCAGATAAATCAGTAACTGTAAATAAAAATCTATGTTTGTAGTCAAGCTTTTAATCAATAACAGGGAAGCATATTTTCTCTAAAACATGTAGTTTTCTAGTCCGAAACACTTTATTGTAAATAGGGCCACCCCTTGCATTTGTGGGGTCTGGAGCAAGAGTACAAATAGAGGCCCATACACCACATGTTTAAATATTTAAAAGTTTTGCAGAGAGCTAACAACTTGTTAGATAAAATATGTTTTAGCTTCCTACCTTAAGAAATATATTTTTGGAGTTCCCATCGTGGCACAGTGGTTAATGAATCCGACTAGGAACCATGAGGTTGGGGGTTCAATCCCTCGGCCTTGCTCAGTGGGTTAACAATCCGGCATTGCTGTGAGCTGTGGTGTAGGTTGCAGACGTGGCTCAGATCCAGCGTTGCTGTGGCTCTGGTGTAGGCCAGTGGCTACAGCTCCGATTAGACCCCTAGCCTGGGAACCTCCATATGCTGCGGGAGCGGCTCAAGAAAAGGCAAAAAGACAAAAAAAAAAAAAGAAAAGAAAGAAAGAAAGAAAGAAAGAAAGAAAGAAAGAAAGAAAGAAAGAAAGAAAGAAAGAAAGATATTTTCATAAAAACTTGGAAGGCCAGGTTCAAACTTGGAATTATTGGACTCCTGGGGCTGCGGCCTGGAACGTGGCAGGGTGGGGCGAGCTGGCTTATGGGCGGGTGAGGAACACCCTCAGGAATATGGACCCAGGAAAGAAGCCCACCCAGGGCCTGGAAGCAGGTTCAGGACATTTGGGCCAAGAATTCCAGATTCTGAGGCACCCATAAGGTGCTCTAGAAGTGGGTCCCAGGCTCCAGATGTGTACACCTCCCGGTTCTATAGACTCCTTGTCCTATGGCCAGAGGAAGGTTAGAATGGTAACTTTTCGGGTTCAGGGCTCAGAGCAAGAGGCCCCTGGCTGGGCCCAGTGGGTGGCATGATTTATCACCTGGGAGCCACCTTTTATAATTCCTACTCTACTATGAATCTTTTGCTTTTTTTTTTTTGTCTACCATCTTCCCTACAAACAGACAGAGGCTGCCTATTCTTCAGATGCTAGTTTTACTAAATAGGCCACAAAAATGCCATTTTCATTATTTTTCTCCTTGATTCCAATTCCCTCTACTAATTATCTGGGACCTTTCTTATTAGCAAAGTTTACCCATGGGAAGCCTCTCAAGGAAGAAAGAGCATGGGTGGCAATAAGTCTGGGGAAGAGACATGGGGTTGTCTTTTCACTGAGGAGAAGGCAGGCCTTCAGGATACTGCTGTTCTCCGAGTTGGTGGCAGCTTCCACTCCTGTGTAGAGGGGCAGTGGCCCCTGTAGCACTCACACTGGGAGGGAGGGAACCTTACTTGCTGGCCACAGCTGGAGGAGCATAAAACACATGATGGACCAGGCCTCTTCGCAGAGCATTTTAATTAAAGCAAAATGAAAAATCAATGTTGACATCATCATCAGAGAAGTATTTATTTAGTACTCGTATAGTGGGCTTTGAATACTCAGAGGGAAAAGGAGCAAAAAAGGGAAATACATACCTCTCATCAAATTGTAACAAAGTGAAGGATCCAGGGCTTTTGTGAAGGTACCAGTGAGATTCTAGTGAAACTGCCTTAAGTTGATTCTCCTGTATGGTGAGAGCCCCCCAGTCTCTCCTGCACTTCTGGAGGTGTGGGGGGGTGTGTCTTACGACTTTCCTTGTTTCTGATTGGTTCGATGGATGGGTCATTTCCCCATCTCTAGTGCACTGCTGCTGTTTTGCACCACATTGCCCCAAGATGTGAAATGACCTCTTTCGTTTTCCCCAGAAAATACTCTTCACATAAGATATTTGTGTGTGTGCGTGTGTGCGTGCGTGCGTGCATGTGTGTTAGGCTTTGCTGAAAATTTGGAGGTGATGAAGAAGGTTATACTGCCACACTGCTTGGCCCTTTCTCTTCCTTTAAAGACTCCTTATTTTCCCGACTCCCTTCCACAGAGGTCATTTTTATCATTTAATTTAATGATAACATTAAATCATTTAATTTTCCTTATTTTGTTATAGCCAAGGATTCAGTACTGTGTCGTGCGAATTTATGGATCATCCGTTCTAGTCCCCATCCTGAGACTCAGAAGGACCAACTGAACGAGGCTTGCAAAGGCCACCACTCCCTTCTGCCAATTTTGTGAGGGGAAGAAGGCAGTGTGACGAAATTTTTCTTTGCTATATGAATTACATCATTGCCTTAAAAGGGCAGCACCTATAGTAAAATTTGAATTTATTTATTTATTTATTGTCTTTTAAGGGCCCCACCCGTGGCATATGGAAGTTCCCAGGCTAGGGGTCCAATTGGAGTTATAGCTGCTGGCCTACACCACAGCCACAGCAACATCAGATACTTAACCCACCGAGCAAGGCCAAGGATCTGACCCGCGTCCTCATGGATACTGCTTGGGTTCATTACCGCTGAGCCAAACCAAAACTCCTCAATTTTGGTTTTAAATGACATGAATATTTTCTCTCTTAGTTTACAATGATCCCAAATCAACCTATGAACTCTCCGAACTCTTTTTTTTTGGCTGTGCCCATGACATTCAAAAGTTTCCGGGCCAGGGATGGAACCTGAGCCACAGCAGTGACCCCAGCCTCTGCAGTGACAACACCATATCCTTAATTTGCTCAGCCACCAAGGAGCTCTACTTCTCTCAATTCTTTTACTTCTTCAGGGATGTATAGTGCCAATCACACTGACAGAAAAAATACTTATTATTTTAATAATATATGTAATACAATTACAATATTTTACTTTTATACTATACCTATAATTATTATCATCGTCATTATTCTTATTGGCAGTAGATACATTTCTCTTTAAGGGCAAGTGAAGGTTTTTGAACAGGGGGATGATGGGACCAGGCCTTAGTTTTAGGCAGGATGTGAAGGATAGTAGAAGAAGAGAGTGATTAAAGGCAAGAGACCCGTTGTGGAGTAGTTTTAGGTCAGAGGTAATGAGCTAGGATTATGGCAGTGAGAATTGGGAAGAGGGAATACAGGTAATGATTCAATGTAGAGGTATTGACAATAGATTCAGACATTTAAAAAAAGAATAATAACCTGGGTTTGAGCGGGAGTACTAATAACAGACCAAGTCGGTAGATCCTAACGGTAGATGTATGTCCAGTGCGAGGGGTATCCCACAGAACGGGCCAGAGCCACACCAAGTCCTGGGCTGTGCTTCAGCGTTGAGAAGTAACCATCATGCTCTCTGAGTGTTAGAAGGTGTTTGCTGCATAAGGGTCTGTAAATACTATTCATCTAGAGGAGGGGAGGTGGAATCTAAAGATCAAAAGGAAAGTCTTAGGAAGCAGGAAATCAACGACAGAATGTAGTGTATGGGCAGAAAGAATATTTTTTGCCTTTCCTAGGGCCGCTTCCGCGGCATATGGAGGTTCCCAGGCTAGGGGTTTAACCAGAGCTGTAGCCGCCGGCCTACACCAGAGCCACAGCAACCCGGGATCCGAGCCACGTCTGCAAACCACACCACAGCCCAGGGCAATGCCACATCCTTAACTCAGTGAGCAAGGCCAGGGATCGAATCTGAAACCTCATGGTTCCTAGTCGGATTCGTTAACCACTGAGCCATGACAGGAACTCCTCTTTCAGCTTCTTTTAAGGATGAAGGTTGTAGTCAAAGACTACACTGTCCTTTTATAGCCTACATCACCTTCTCCCCCCTTTTATTTTATATCTGGAGAAGGTGAAGGACATGTGTCAAACAAAGAAGGATTTGGACTTCTAATGCCTAGTCTTGCTCACGAAATCTCCTTAAGGGCTGTGATTGTATCTTTGCATGCCTTACACATGCTGCGTGCCTAAAAATATCAACAGAATTCGCCGAAATTGTATTAATTTTGTTGCTCCCGTAGAGGATCTAAACAGGGAGGCAAGCATTCTGGCCCTATATTCAGTATTGCCAGTACATATTTACTGGCAAGTCAGAGCAGAGGTGCCACTTGCGTGTGGTCTCTGGCTCAGGGGAGGAGCAAAAGGGCATCTCTTGGAGGAACTGGCCCACTTCAAAACAATTGCAGGGGGGCAGCACCCCTGATTAGCAATGGGGACTTTCTTATTTCAGGTCTCAATTTTTAGCCCCTCAGTTTTCCTTCCTTTCCCCAAAGTCAATGCTTTCTCATAGTCAATGTCCCTCGGGTCTTCCACTTCTTTTTGTGGCTGTGCCTGTGGCATGCAGAAGTTCCCAGGCCAGGGACTGAACACACGCCTCAGCAGCAATCACTGCCACAGCAGTGACAATGCTGGATCCCAGCACGCTGAGCCACCAGGGAACTTCAGGTCTTACACCTGAAGATAGAGTACTTATCCCTGCATCTCCTTACTTCTTGGTCTTATTTCTTCTGACCTCAGGATTTCATCTCTTTTTTAACTAGGAAGTTTACCTAACATGCGAGGGCATGAGTGTAATGTAAGGTAAGCTTTTGATGCTTTTCAATTCCAGATTTTTTTTCCAGCTTGGGGGAAAAACAAACAAACAAACAATCATCTGTGTACTTCTCTGTGAGGAGTTGCTATGATCTGCTGGCTTGTCTACGGGCCATAAGCAACATGGGAACAACGCTAATCCTGATTGGTTCAATAACCTGGAAAGCAACAGTCAAAGGGCACATCACAAGAGAGATTCTAGTAGATACCAGTGAAGTATAGTCACTCAATTATACCACTTATAATTGGATGATAGCTCTCCAAGGCAGGAAAGAAACACATATTTCTAATTTAGAAAACATTCTGAGTGTGCATTACTCACAGAGCTCAGTGTGGGCCGTTTGTCACATTCAAAAAGGAGAGTTTGGTGTGGTCTCACATCTCCTATCCCCTGAATGCTCTGTCAGTTTCCCGTAGCTTGAATTTGGCCTGCCTCCCAGTGCTGACCTAGTCAGGGGACAGAGTGACTTAGTCACTCCATTCCCCGCCCTCTCCTCATGGCCTCAGCCAGTGTGTTGGCAGTCTAATTATTTGCTTTTCCTTCAACCCTGAGGGTGTGTCGCCTGTGAGGTGGTGATGAAGCTGACCCACCTGGCTGGCATTCCAATCAGGTAAGGTAGCACTTGTCTCTTCAAAGCCCTAGGAACTGGCTTTTCTTCTTTACCTACCTGCTGCTAGGCCTTTGATGGCCTTAGAAGCCCATTCTTATATCCTCAGGGGATTTGTCAGGACCAGAATAGGAACAAGCCCAAATCTTGCCAACAGCCCTTTAGTTAATGTCCTAACATAGCTCTCTTGGGGACCAGCATTTGCAATCATTGAGAGCTGATAAGTTCTACTCAGAACAAAGTAGCTTCAGAGGACTTTACTGCTCCTAGGGCCTGGAGGCAGGGTATTCCCTTCAGAAGTTCCCCAATGCCTAATCTTAAGAACCCTTTAGGAGATGCAGGAGTGTAAATGGTGTCACTGAACTCTTCTTTCTTGCTCCTTTATTATTCCTAGGTTCATAAATTAATTGATTAAATAGTTGACTGAGGAGTTCTGTCGTGGCACAGTGGTTAATGAATCCGACTAGGAACCATGAGGTTGCGGGTTCAATCCCTGGCCTTGCTCAGTGGGTTAACGATCTGGCGTTGCCATGAGCTGTGGTGTAGATCGCAGACGTGGCTCGGATCCAGTGTTGCTGTGGCTCTGGGGTAGGCCAGTGGCTACAGCTCTGATTAGACCCCTAGCCTGGGAACCTCCATATGCCATGGGAAGCGGCCCTAGAAAGGCAAAAAGACAATAAATAAATAAATAGATAAATAGTTGACCGATGAGCAAATACTTGTGAAGACTAACAGTTCAAGGCCATTGTTAGATTCCGGTTGATTGGTAAAGACCTTTATAGTTTCAGGCCTCATAGGAAGTCTTTTAAGGAGAGGAAACTCCTTAAAAGGAGTTCAAGTTGGGCCTTGAACTCTAGGGAGAAAATTGATAGAGGAGAGAAAGTTAGGTGGCAGCATGGTAGAGTGTTCTTACTGGTTTGTTAGTGCCGATTGCACATCTCTTCCCCATTCTGTGTTGAACGACATCACATTAATAGCATGAAATTAACATGAGTAGAAATATTTACACCATGGAAATTGGTAAATGCTCTAAATCAGGGCATTTTCCATCTGGAGAGCTGGTTGCTAATATTTACCAGCACACCACTGTTGGTAAAGAAAATAGAACACAATTGGAGAGATGGAGTTAGGACTAGACTAGGGATCTTACACGGCAGACTGAAGAATTTTGGCTTTATTCTATAGATTTCAAGAAATTGTTGATGGCTTTACATTACCACAAAGAAGCTTTTGGTTACAAGCAATAGAAAAACTAAATCCAAATGGCTTAAAAATAAGGAAGGTGTATTATCTTATATAATAAGGATTTCAAGGAGGACTATTCAGGTTGGCTAATTCAGCAGTTCACCCAAGACCCAGATTCTTTTCAGCTTTTTGCTCTGCCATCTTTAGTATTTCACCTTGTCCTCCAAACAGAACAGCGGTTCCAAATCTAGCAACATCCAGAAGCAGAAGAGGTCATTTCTCATTTCTCTTTGTCTCTTTGTAAGAGCAGGGAAATCCTCAAATCTCACATTGGACAGAACTTTATCATATTCCTAAACCAAGTATTGGCAAGCAGAATGGAACCATGTGATTGGTTTAGATCTATTAGTGTTTCACCCATCTCTCTCCCACTCAGCCCCCATTCTCTCCACTGAAGCCAATCTCCCTTGAAGCCCATGGCCACAAGAGAAGGATGGCTGCTCAAACGTGATCAGGATTCTATAAGCAAGGAGGGGAATGGGGATGGATACTGGTGAAGCAGCAAACATACTGCTACAGCTTTTGAAAAGAGAGAAAATATCAATGAAACCTTTTAGGAAGCATAATCTAGCAATGGTAAGCAAGCATATAGAAGGTCTGGAAACAGACCTTGTTACAGTAAGTCTAGATACGACTCTACTATAAAATAGAGTCTGGGAGTTCTCTGGTGGCTCAGTGGTTTAAGGGTCCTGTATTGCCACTGCTGTGGTGCAGATTTGATCCCTGGCCTGGGAACTTCTGCGTGTTGCAGGTGCCCTCCCTCAAAAAAAAAAAAAAGAGTCTGATATGTGATACCAAAGCAATGGTTCTCAACTGCCAATTCACTCATTCATTTATTCACTTACTAGAAGGAACCCAAGATGTTTGTTTTCTATTTTTTAGATTGAGGTAAATTCACTCGATGAAATGTGCAGACCTTAAGTAGACAATTTGATGTACAGGTGTAACAGCTACACCTGTCAAGATACTTTTCCCTCTAGAGTTCCCATCGTGGTTCAGTGGTTGACCAATCCGACTAGGAACCACAAGGTTGCGGGTTCAATCCCTGGCCTTGCTCAGTGGGTTGAGGATCCCGAATTGCTGTGGCTGTGGCTGTGGCTGGCAGCTACAACTCCGATTGGACCCCTAGCCTGGGAACCTCTATATGCTGCGTGAGTGGCTCTAGAAAAAGCAAAAAGACAAAAAAAAAAAAAAAGAAGATACTTTTCCCTCACAATGAAAAGTTCCCTTGTGTCCACTTTCTATTCAGTCCCCACCTCCCCTCAATATGTAACCATAGTTCTAATTTCTATCATTGTTTACTTTTGCCTGTTCTCAAATTTCATGTAAATGGTTCTTTTTCTGAATAAATGATTTTGAGTTTTCTCCATGGTGTTGTGCTTAAAAGGGAGTTCATTTCTCTTTTACAGCCACACTCGCAGAGTTCCCAGGCTAGGGGTCGAATCAGAGCTGCAGCTGCAGCCTACACTGAAGCTGTGGTAACACCAGATTCTTAATCCACTGAGTGAAGCCAGGGATTGAACCCGCATCCTTGTGGAGATTACATTGGGTTCTTAACTCACTAAACCACTGGGAACTCTGGGAGTTTGCTTTTAAAAATACATTCCTGGAGTTCCCATCTCAGTGGTTAACGAATCTGACTAGCATCCATGAGGACATAGGTTTGATTCTTGGCCTCGCTCAGTGGGTTAAGAATCTGGCGTTGCCGGGAGTTCCCGTCGTGGCACAGTGGTTAATGAATCTGACTAGGAACCATGAGGTTGCGGGTTCAATCCCTGGCCTTGCTCAGCGGGTTAAGGGTCTGGCGTTGCTGTGAACTGTGGTGTAGGTTGCAGACTTGCTCGGATCCCGCGTTGCTGTGGCTCTGGCGTTGCCGGGAGCTGCGTGCGGTGTGTGTCGCAGATGTGGCTCAGGTCCTGCATTGCTGTGGCTGTGGTGCAGGCTGGCAGCTGCAGCTCCGATTTCACCCCTAGCCTGGGAACTTCCATATGTCGCAGGTGTGGCTCTAAAAAGCAAAAGCAAAAGAAAATTACATTCCTTTGTTTAATTAATGTATTTGTCATTTTTCTGTCAGATATTTGAGATATTTCCAGTTTGGGCCTATTATGAATAATCCTGTTAGGAACATTCATAAAAGCTTTTTGTGGACATCCATTTTTCTTTCTATTGAGTAAATACCTAGGAGTAGAATTGGTGGGTCATAGGATAGGAAAGTGTTTCACTTTATAAGAACTTGGAGAGTCTCAAAAATATATATATATATTTTTTTTGCTATTTCTTGGGCCGCTCTCACGGCATATGGAGATTCCTAGGCTAGGGGTCTAATCGGAGCTGTAGCCACCGGCCTATGCCAGAGCCACAGCAACACAGGATCCCAGCCGCGTCTGTGACCTACACCACAGCTCACGGCAACGCTGGATCGTTAATCCACTGAGCAAGGGCGGGGACTGAACCTGCAACCTCATGGTTCCTAGTCGGATTCGTTAAGTACTGCGCCACGACGGGAACTCCTAAAAAATATTTTTAAAGAATAGATTCATGGTCCTCAGTCCCAAGACTTCTGAGTTAGTTGTCTGAGGTTTCTAGGCACATACAGCATATAGTTTTTAAAACTCCACAGAACCACTGGTCTAAATTATAGTGGTGATAGTGGAACGGAAGTTATTTTGGTTTGGTTTTCTTTTCTACCACAAAAGCATATAAATGCAAACAATTTGCTGGTGTTTTTTGTTTTTTTTTCCTGGTTAGCTGCAAAATAGCTTTCTCTGAACATTTCCCCCTACTCTATCCATTAGTCCCAGTGTTGAAATGATCTCTTCTTCTAGTTTCTCTGCCGAAAGGCAAAGCTCTTTTTTTTTTTTTTCCTGATCTTGCCCAAAGCAAAGTGAAAGCTCTGGGAGCTCCTTGGAGCAGCCCTTAGAATTGTTAAAAATGAGTAAACAGAAACAGGCCTTTAGGGTGGAGAAGAACTTTGTACTGAATGACAGATGAGGGTGTGTGGCCCTGGGTACACCGGTAGGGTTTTCTCTGCTACTTTTACTTTCCTTCCTTACTATTCTTCTACCTGTGGGCAAAAAATAATCAGCTGTGTTCTGCCTTCTGACAATGACACTGGACAGCTGCTTCTGAGCATTTGGAATAGTGACAGCCTGACTGGCTGCACATCACTACAGAAGAGGTCCCCGGTTTCTAGGCAGAGAAACTGACACATAGGAATAGGGAGTCACTTAATGGATTAGGAGCTGGCTGAGCTGGGACCAGAACCCAGGTGGCCTGGCTCCCAGCCCAGCTGACCACACTGCTACCCACACAGCCTGCGCTGACCCAAAACAAGCAGCCCATTGAGCAACTGCACAAACAACAATGAGTGATGGATGGGCAGAGCAAGAAACAGGCACAAAGCAACTGCAACCCCATCACTTCCTGGCCCCTAAATTTCCAGGCAAGCCTGTAAAGTGTGGTCACTTAAATGGGCTTGACCGGCAACTTGGCCCAGCTTTCAAATTTGGAATCTTTTTGTAGTTACTGCCAAAAGTAAAAGTCTGCCTTGTACTGAGGATGGAGAGTGCCTTTGAACTCCATACCTGGTTCTAATCAGCCTGCAGTAGTGGAGTTAAAACTAAAAAGACATAGTTAATGGATGGGCATAACCTGGTCCTGGGACGGCCTTGATGAAACAAGACAGTTTTAGATTTCTTTTTTTTTTTTTCAATGTCCACACCTGTGGCATATGGGAATTCCCGGGCCAGGGACTGAATTTGAGCTGGATCCTTTAACGCACTGCACAGGGCCAGGGATCAAACCCATACTTCTACGCCGACCTGAACCATTGCAGTCAGGTTCTTAATCCACTGCGCCACAGCAGGAACTCCAGCTTTGGATTTTTGAGGCTCCTTATCTGTGGGCCTTTCCTCTCACCTCAGACTTAGCTGGCAAGGGGTGTAAGTGATCAACAGAGTTTGGTGACAATTAATTTAGGTGGTCAAGTCTCATTCTACTCCTCCTCAAATTTGCCACTGAACAATACCTAAAATTTGTAGTTCCCATATACTTGAAGCCCAGACCAAATGGCTCTGCCTGCCAACCCATGTTGTTGATCCTGGGCATGCTTCATGCAAGGCACTCTGACCTGCTGGGCCTTGGTATGACCCTAGGCCCAGCCCTAAATCCTCACCTCTAAACTCAGGATATTCCCAAGAGACATAGCTGTCTAGGAAGTTTCCTGTTTCAGATGTCAATTTTCTATCTTGAGCTGGGTAATTCTAAACGGCTTCCCTTTAGAAACTGAGGACTTCAGAATCTAATGAGGGGACAGAAAAGTTGACTATAATATTTGCTTTTAAATAGGCCTAAGGGGCACAATTTAGATAATAAACATTTTGAACATGCAAGCCAGTTGTCACAATGTGAGGAATATTAGTTAAAATTTTGGATTTATTTGGTCAGATTATAGCAGGGACTGGTCCCATTTTGTGTTTGTTATAAAGAGGTATTAACGAAATGGCTCTTCTTACTTGAAACTGTCCACATTCTTCAAATCTTTATTCATTCAACAAATATGGGAGGTCTGCTGTGTGTCAGACAAAGGTTATGTTCTCACAGTCATAGGTCTTTATAACCCACACAGCACTGATATGAGTTCCGCCTTATGTAATAGTTTGATGCGTTTTACTAAAGTGTTAAGATCCTTGATGCCTGGGATTTTGTCTTAATCATTTTTGTGTTCCCAGTATCAATGAGCACAGTGCCTTGCACACAGTAGGGACTCAATTAGTATTTGAGAATTGAACTATGCTGCAAGGCTGTTAAAAGGCATTACCAAAAAAAGCACTACATAACGTTTTGATTGGGCTAAGAGTCTAAGGCAGAAATGTCAATAGGGTATCCTCGTTAGGCGAGTAAATAAATATTGAGTGTTTATAGGGAAAGGTATGTTCAGTTCATGAGTAGATGAAGCGTGCATAACTGGGTGGAGATGGGTCTGGAAGAAGCGTTGTTCATTTCCCTCTGGTCAGTCCAGAGTGATTGCGTAGAGTAACTAGAATTTCAGTCTTCTCCTTCTAAAGTATTCTCATCCCTCTCACCTTCCTAGAACTACCCCTCCTCTCTCTGCTTCCCAAAGGGCTGTGTCCAAACGACTCCACCTCAAAGTCTCGAGGGTATACCCTGTACCTCTCCAGCTCTGGTTCAAGAACTCTGCAGACCAGGGGCTTTGGGAACACGCGCCAGGAAAACACAGGGTCACGCTCCGGGCAAGCGCCAAACTGGCCTAGGCCGAGGGAGCGGCGCTAAGGGCGGGGCTCCCAAGGGGCGGGGCCGGGCGGGGCGAGGCGGGGCGCAGGAGGCCCGGGGCCGCTTGGGTGTCACCACCAACCCGCTCCGGCCGGAAACCGGCGTTTGTTTCCGGCCGGACGGCCGAAAACCACCGATCCTGAACCAGCCGCCGGAGTCAGAGTGGCGACCGAGTGTGGAGCAGGCAAAAAGCCACTGGGGGAGGCCAGTCCGGATCAGTCCCGTCTGGCTCCAGCTCCTGATCCTGTGCGGAGCAACAACCGCGGTCGCATTCTCCGCCGCCGCCTCCGACTCCATCGTCGTCGGGGGAGGGGCCGGCCGGACCCCGGGGTCACAGCCGTGGAATGAGGAGAGGCAGCCGGGCCCCGCGCTCCGCCCCGGCCTAGGGCCTTGCCCCGGGAGTCGCGAGGGTAACGGAGCCCCCCTCCCTGTCACCTTCCCCCGTCTGCCCCCGCCCCTCCCGCCTCTTCAGACTCCCAAACTCTGACCCTCTGATCGCCACGGTCCCTCTTCTTTCTGATTATATTTCACCCAGAGCCTTCTCCTCTCGGCACCCCCTCCTCGCCCTTACTGTGCCTTGCTTCGTCCCAACCTTTCCCTCGTTACTCCTCCCTTTCACCTGCGTCCCGCGTTCCAGCCCTCCTTCCCCATTCTTGGCCTCCCTTCCTCAACTGCTGGGCAGTTCGGACGGTCGTCCCTTATCAGCTAGACTTTCGGAGAGGGATGGTGGACTTTTAAGGTGGTTAGGAGTGCAGGCTACTACTCCCATAGTAGGATAAAGTTCATTTTAAAGTCTCAATATAAAAGTAGAATGAAAACAAGCTTGTTCTCCCTTAAGGATAGCCAAACTGAAGTGCGTCCAGTAATGGAGGAAGGGAGCGAAAAAGAAGTGTGTGTGTGTGAGTGTGTGAGTGTGAGAGGGAGGGAGGGAGAATGACTGATTCTACGGCAGGCTTATGAACTTTAGAAAAAAGAAAAGTTGCTGTGAGCCCGATGGAAACTTTAGAAGCTGATGATGAGTAAGCCGGGGGCTGCGTGATCTCACTCCTCTTCTCATAATTACTAGGTTAACGGTGTGGCTCTGGTCGGGATGGAATGGGATTTGTTTACTGGGCCGGCGTATTTTTAGCTTGTCGGCTCACAAGGAACAGCGCTCTGAGTCTCTCTATTTCCCTCTTTCTTTCCCTCTCTCTTTTTTTCTAACCCCCTCTTTCCGTCTCTGCCTTGGTAGTCTGTCTCTAGAACTTCGGTTGCTTCTCTGGGCACAGTACAGATATAAAAATTAAGTTAAAAGAAACTGGTGAAATTTTATGTTGAGATTCTCCCGAGCTCTTCAGGGAGTTTTCATGAATGCAAAAACAAAAATTAGCAGGACTTTTCGTTTTAGTACATATATGCATAAAATACTTTTTAGAAAATATAGAAGCTGGTAATTGTTCAGTCTTTGGCTTCTCATACTTTGTATTTAGATCTTGGAGGACGCTGGCGCCCTTTGTCTCTCACCCTATTTCTAAAGTGAGAAAGGACAAAGTAGAGAGAAGAGGTAGTGGTAAGGCTAGTCCAAAAAGGTAGCTAATCTAAAAACCAGAAAATTTCCTTCCCAGTAAATGGGATTGTATTCCTGATGGGATGGAGAAGACAACGGGATGTACGCTGGGTGGTTAGGGAGAATGAGACTAGTAATTAAACATTTGCTTTGCATAATTTACAAATGAATACATTATAGGCAAACAATTATACTCTTTGTCCTCTTTGTTCTTTGAGCCTTTCTTTTCAAGTTTAGTAATCAACCTGCTGTGCTAGTCTGTTGATATTTTGAAAGCTGAACAGTACTGTAAAATAAATGAAATGGTGTTGCTCATCTGGAAGCCGAATGCCAGTCTGTTCTAATATCCACTAGCTACCCAGCATGCTTTGGAGCACCTCCCTGAGTTAGTGGCCAGTTACTATGTACTTAGAGATTACAAATGAATACAAATATTGGCTCATACTAGGAATAATTGAGAAGATAAATATGTTGAAAAGATATTCCAAAACTGAAATAGACTATTTTTTGATTTTTTTTTCCGTTTGGATTATCAGCACCTTTCTACCGATAATCATCCGTTAACATGAATAATTTAGAACTGAACAGATACACACTTTGGACATTACGTATTCAAGCAGGAAGGAAAGATGGAAGGAAGATAGTTTCCAAACTCCTACTATTTTTGTTGTTGTTGATGCTTGCTTTGACTTACCCTTTCATTTAATGCCAAAGACTCCCTTGTGGGGAAAAAAAAAGTAAACCTTTGCCAAAGAAAGGACTGTCTACTGACTTGTATAAGGCAGGCTGACCAGTAATGAATGTTAACTGTTAGTTGGACTTTGGTGTAGTTATGTTGCCAGCAGCTTGGAAATTCTCCTGAAGCTTTATTTCCTTAATCTTTTTCTTTTGGGATCCCAGAGTCTGTTGACTGTCGATAATTATTTTAATTTGTGAGTTGGTTGGTGCCAATATTAATGATGATGTCTAGCAAATTCTGTTTATATTTGTATTTAGCAACTTTCCCTAGTTGAACTACGTATGTTATTCCAGGGGTTGGGGGTGGGTATGGAAATTGAAGGAGTGAATAAAATCTAAGAATAAGTGTAGGGCAGCCCAATAACCCACCACTAGTTCCAGTTCTCAGAAAGCTTAGTTTGGGATTTTGAGATTCAACATATGTAACCAAGTGAATTATGATGGAAGAACTCTGTATTAAAAATAAGTTTTCTGGTTATTATGGGGACACTAAGTGCCACTTGTTAAAGTTTTAGAGCTGAATGTCTCAAGCATGCTAAGTATGCTGACAGAGGACATTATAAGGGAGCACCCCTTCTCCTTACCCCAGACATTGATCCCATCAAGGGAAAAATCGTGAAACAATGCTTTGAAGTGTGACTTCAGCAGTATCTTTCCTATGCATACTTAGGAGTTGTGGAATGGCAGACTGTGGAATCTTCTTAACAGCCCCTAATAAAGCAGATAATTAAAATCTATATAACTGGAATGTAGATGCAGGACAATTTTATTATGAATGCCTGAATTGGGTTTTTTTTAATATGATAAATCATCTATTAATATTAATAAATCCTTACCAAATAATGATTGAACACTCCTCTGGATAAGGCAGTCTCCAAGCTCCGGTAACAGGCTTTGGGGAGATATAAATGATCTAAAAACAGGTGTTCTTGCCCTTGGGGCAAAGATGGTGCTGGGGAAGGCAGTATGTAACTGGGAAGGCAGGCTATTATTATAAGCTTTAACATTTAGGGAAAAACATAAACAAAACCAAGTTTAACCTGCTACAGATGAAGTATAAAGACTAGAAACCTCGAAGTAACAAAGTAAGAATGAGGTAAATTAGGTAAGATTTCTGAGTCAGTCAGATATGAAATGGATTTAGGAGGCTGTGGATTAGAGTCATGAGACATGGGCTATGGAGTTAGATGGACCTTAGTTCAAGTTGTGGTTCTGTTTTTTACTAAAGTGACCTTGGACAATTTACTTCTCCATCTTTATCTATATAATATGTGTGAACATTCAAGTAAATGAAATAGTTATTCTGTGTTAGGAGTAAAAGGAAATAAAAGATCTTCTGGGAATATAGAATGTACAGTGTGAAATGATGGTATGAATGACTAAGTTGTGTTTGTGGGGAGAATAAATGAGAATGACTGGAGAGAATGTGGGTTGATCAAGTCATGGGTAGAGCAGGCAAAAGGGTGGAGGGAAATCAGAGGCCAGACTCTGTTGGGTGTTGATGAACGGGTCAATAGAGTCATTGTAGGTCCTTAAACAAAGAATAGATTTAATAAGAAGTATTGAGCCCTCTGGTCCAGGAACTCAGGGACAAGGAGTCATGCAGGCACCAGTACATTGTGACTGTCCTGTTTTTCTTCTAGGCCATCCTGGCCTAAAGGGATCAGCCAGGAGACATATGATTCCCTGTAGAAGTTTTTGTATTCACACACCTCACTGACTATGCTGAGCTCTGCTTGTGCCTGTCTCACATTGTACCTACCTGTGGGGATGTCACAAGATGGCAGGATTCTCTTTAAGAGCTTTTGGTAAGGACAGTGTCATGTTTCAAGTGCACTTAACTTTCAGTTATCTCTGCTATTGTAGGGAGCACTAGTTTAGGTGATTCAGGACTTAAGAAATTTCTTGGTTTGAAAATGCATTATTTTTATTTTTTTTTGTCTTTTTGCCTTTTCTAGGGCCGCTTCCCGCGGCATATGGAGGCTCCCAGGCTAGGGGTTGAATCAGAGCTGTAGCTGCTGGCCTACATCACAGCCACAGCAATGTCCGACCCAAGCTGCGTCTGTGACCTACACCACAGCTCATGGCAACGCCAGATCCTTAACCCGCTGAGCAAGGGCAGGGACCGAACCCGCAACCTCATGGTTCCTAGTTGGATTCGTTAACCACTGAGCCACGATGGGAACTCCAAAAATGCATTATTTTTAAAACCAGACTGGTTTTAGTGTTTTGGGGGTCATACTGATGACTTTCCATTTCTAAGCCTGAATTACCTGATAGTGAGGAAAATACACTGTTGGTAAAGAACGGTCAGTCTTGAATTAAAGATTTTACCTTAGAAATCCATAAGATGAACACTCCATATGCGAGGTAATTAAGACTGGGCTGTGCTGAGTGTGTTAATGAAGACCAGTTTCTTTTCAAAATCCGTGTGGTCCAGTGTGGCCTTTCAGGCTGTCTGCCCTATTCCTAAGAGCAGTTGGTAGAAGATGCCTATGTTGCAGCTTGAATAAGTCTTCACTCACAGTATCTGGAAGAATCCTAGTGCGTGATACTTCATTGTTGAAGATTAAGCTGGTGTTTTCAAAGGACTTGGGTTTTGTCAAGCCTCTTCAGATGTTATCTCCTTTGAAAATCAATTAGATTTTTCCTCCTGAAGTAAACTTGTTTGAAAATATGGCCAATTTAAGGGGAAAAAAAATTAAAAAGGAATGGGGAGAAGAGTCCATATTTCAGAAGTAAACAAACAAAAAACACACAGCTGTTCTCCCAGCCTTATTCTTTCAGTTGACTTGCTTTCCTTCATCCTTGTCTACCCCCCACCTTCTCATAATCATTACCAAACTATGTGCTTGTGATGTCATGGGCACAGGATCATTATTTACCACCTAAGTCAGGAGACTGTGGTATTCCTGAGCTAAAATTTGAGGTGGGAAAAATTAGGAATCTAGTATACAGTTTAGTTCTGGATTATTTTAGACTTTTTTTTTTTTTTTTTGTATTGTATCTCATACCTTATACTATAAGAAACAGTTTGGGATAGGAGAGTCTACTAAACTTCTTTCTAGTGACCTGCCATGATTTTAGTTGTATGCTAGATAGTGTGTAGGATTAGGAAAAATGACAGTTTTGTGCCCTGGAAGAATTTACAGTCCAGTTGGGAGTAAGGGGGCGCAGGAAGGAATGAATATCTGTTGAGCCTCTTTTATGCCAGAGAAAATTTTTAAATGCGAAAGTATATCAGTTGCAGAGTGTAGACCTCATACCATAGTTATTTTGGGAGGAGAGTACCCAGGTAGTTTTGAATGATGTCACAGAGGAATTGTAACTTACTCCAGATCTTTAGGAAAAAAAAAAAAATTGTATTAGGTACAAGAAATGAAGATGAAGCAAATAACAACAACAACAACAAAATCATTTTATTTTGGAGCTGAGAGGGATCCAGCAAGACTGTGGAAACAGCAGTGTACTAGGGCTGTTCTCGGGGCAGTGAGGAGACTGACCTGAGAAGCAGTGAATAGATAAAACAAAGGTGGTTAGGTTGGGTAGGAGCTGTGTTTATAGGGGGGTCTTAAAAGCCAGGCTTATGAGTTTAGATTTTAAATGATGGAAAATAGTGAACCACCGAGAAATTTTTATTAGGATTGTAATATGATGATAGTAGGAAATAGGTTGGCTTGGAGGGAAGGGAGATTGGCACCTGGGGTGTGTGAGGTGATGAGGCATGAGCTAGAGTTGTAGAGGGTGGGATAAGTAGAGGAAAGAGTGAAAAAGAGATTGTGAAGGAAAAATTGAGATCACTGAGGACTGGATGTGGAAGATGAAGGAAAGTGATTAATCAGACGTAAGTAACTATGGCATTTTAAGCCTAAATTCCTGGGACACTGAGAGAGATAAAGAAGTTAGGGAGGGGAGTTCTCCTGTGGTGTAGTCAGTTTAGGATCTGGCATTGTCACTACAATGGCTTGGGTTACTGCTCTGGCATGGGTCCAATCCCTGGCCTGGGAACTTTTGTATACCATGCGTGTGCCCCCTCCCCCCCAAAAAAAAGAGAGAGAGAGAAGAAAAAAGAAGTTAGGGAGGTTTCCTCATTTCCTAGGGAAATATGATGAATTCAGTTTGAGATGTTTTGGATTTAAAATGGCAGTGGAATATCCAGGTGAAAGCTGATCCATTTATTAGAGATGAGCCTCCAGCTGGTGGAGAGGTAGGGGTTAATGATGCTTGAAAGTGTGGTTTTGCACTTCATCAGCATGGATGTGGAGCTGTAGCCAAGAGAATGAATAAGCTCTCTGAAGGCTAGAGTTTAGGGAAAGAGCAGAAGGCCAGAGCTAGTGGTACTGATAAAAACTAACTGTTCTCCCCTCTTCAGGCCATCTTGAGTTCTTCCTTCTCCTTTTCTGTTTTTCATTCCTCTACTCCCTGCTCCATCAAATAGCCATTGAGTGTCTCTTGCCTTCTAAGCACCATCCGAGGCACTGAGGAAGCAGAGGAGTCAGAAAGGGTCTCAGCCTATAAGGGGCTTATGGGTCTAGTGGGAGGGGGCAGTTGTGTGGGCAGATAGATGAAGTGTGATAGATGTTGTGATAGGGGTATGTAGGGGGCAAAGTGGGGGCCTAAAGCTCAGTTCTGACTTGGGCATGAATTCAGAGATTGGAAAGTGCCTCCCAGAGGAGATGACATTTTTGCTGAGTCTTGAAAGATGAGTTAAAGATATACCCTACAGATGTGAAGGAGAAGTACACTCCAGGCTGAGAAAAGAGCATGAACAAAGGCTTAAAGGAACAAAACAGCCAGACTTTTTCAGGTAACTTTTAAGTAGTTATTATGGCTGGAGGAGAGGGTTGGAGGCAGAGATGAAGCTGGAGAAGTAGGTAAGGCCAACCATGGACAGCTTTATCTTGGGTTGCACTGAGTGATGAGCCATTTAAGGGTTTCTGAGCATTGGGTGGTAAAGTAAGGTTCGTGTTTTAGAAAGATTATTTTGTCAATGGTGTATAGAGGGTGGATTGGAGAGGGACAAAGCAGAAGACTTTTAAAATAACTTTATTATGCTTAGCGGTGACCCCTTTGTTGTTGCTGAGTGATCATGTTTGTAGAATCATGGAATCAGAGAACTTGAAGGACTGTTATGCTTTGTTAGTCTCCCTCATTGATTTCCGAGTGGAATACGTGAGATTTACTCAGGATCACAGAAGTAAAGCTTGCTCTAGATTTCAGTCTTCAGTGGCTGTAATGTCATAGGTGATTAATAAATGTTAACTTACCTCTCGAATTCCCTCACAGGTCCTATCGCAGTGTTTGTTTCATTCTGCCACACTGTATCATGCTGGAAGATGGGGACTTCTGTCATTACATTCCATTGTCTTTTTTACTAGTCCAGAGTGAGTAGTGGTATTTTCTCAGGTCTGATTGAGGAAGATCTGCCCTGAGAGTACCATAGGGAATAGAGACTTTGACCTGGGGCAGTGGATGCCCTGGACTGGAATGAATAGGATGTTAGGATTCTTCAGCAATAATGATTCAGCTCTAGAAGAATGTCAAGGTACTTGTATTATTGTGTGTGCAGATGTGTGTATTGCTTTTGCTAAGTTCCCTTCAAGTTGTTTGCTTTTAATCTTAGTTTTAAATTGTACCAGTGAAGCTTTGGTCAAAGAAATAGGCTAGGATAAATTGGGCACCTGCAAAAAGTATATCTAAAAAAGCAAGATTTGTTATTATACTTGGATTCTAAATCTTTATCCCCCGTGTTTTTTAAAAAAAATTTCTTTGAACTATGGTTGATTTACAGTGTCATGTTAATTTCCGCTGTACAGTAAAGTGATTCAGTTATGCATATGTATATTTCTCATATTCTTTTCCATTAAGATTTATCACAGGGTATTGAACATAGTTCCCTGTTATACAGTAGGACCTTGTTGTTTATCCATCCTATATCTGCTAACCCCAAACTCCCATCTCCCCCATGTTTTTAATTTCATTGGATTTTTGTGAAAGTAAATTGTTTGGGTTTAAAGTGTGAAGTAAGAGTTTGGAATTTGTGTCCTAAGTCTTTTTTGCTGGAGAAGAGCAAACAGGATAGCAGGCATCTTAGAGGTCCTTAGATTCCCCTGGGGAAGTTGGGACAGGAGGGGTGGATAGAAGATGTAGAAGGGTGGATACCTTCTGTTGATAAGCCTTCATCAAAACTGAACTGAACTGTGATTTCTTTACTCCTTTCTCTGGGCTGTATCAACATCTTCTCCAGAAAAGGGCCTTGGATTGGAAACTGTCCACTTTAGCAGAGCTGCCAATTCTTAATTCTTTCTCAAGTGGGCAAGGGTACATTTTGTTTTTGTTTGTGAGTGTTTGGAGGAAGGGTGGGGCGAGAAGAGGCACAGACTAGCTATCACAGTGAGTCTTTATCTGAATTCCTATGTAGCTAGAAGTTTCCTTGGCATTGTTTTGGGGGAGATGACTTGGTTGCACTGGCGTGTATGTTATGTGGGAAGGTGGTTCTCAATCCCCTCAGGTATCTGATTTGGGGTGACAATAAAAACTTCTTTCTTGTCCATATTTGTCAGCCCCTACCCCACTCTGTTCTAAGTGGATTTGTGCACACTGTGTGAGGGATATGAGGGATCCTCTTCAATCTAAGACTGAGCTAATCAAGTTTTCCCTTAAAGTGTAGGGGAACCTAAACTCCTGATTATTTTTGTGTGAATGACTCCCCTATTTTTCCAGTCAGCTGGCCCTTTCTTAATTTAAAAATTTTAAATAATAAGATATTTTAAATATTGAGAAAAGTTCAGGGGAAAAACTCTTAACACAGTTTTGGGACCACAACACAGATTTAATGGATATTAACATTTTGTCACTTTTTTTTAAAGATATATCTCTTTAAGGTATAAACTGTTAGGTTATTAGATATAGCCAAAGTCTTACTCTGCATCTTTATCCCCTTCCTCATTCTTGGGAAATGACTACTGGCTTGAATTGGTATGTATCATTCCATTTCATGTTTTATACTTTTTAAAAAGTATGTAATACATACACAAAAATGTATAATTTTGTTTTGAAATCATAAGTAGAGTCATACTGCCTGTGTTTTTTTGCAGCATTTTCTCAACATTGTTTTTCAGATTTGTCTCCTGTAGATCTAGTTCATTTAATCACCTAATCTTTAAGCCTGTTTCCTCTGCTTTCCTCCCTTATTGCCTTGTGAAATAATCCTACCCATCAAAGTCCCAGTTTAAACCCTCTCTTCCACAAAAACTTTACTGAGTTTTTTTTTTTTTTCTCTAACAGGGTATGATCTTTCCCACTTCCGAATCCACCTATCATTTTATTGGTACTGGTCTGGTGGTGGTTGTATATTCTTGTATTTTAGTTTATTTATGTCTTTGGCATGCCTTTTCTGCTATACCGTGAGCTCCTTGAAAGCAGATAAGTGGATTCTTTTATCTTTGTATTCTTCATGGGCATGCCACAGTAACTTAAACATAGTAAGCATTTAGTAACTACTAATGACTAAATGGTTAATTAATGAATAAGAAAATAAAGACAGTTCTTTGAGTTGGTGAATTGTTAGTTTAATTGTAAGCAATATAGTGGCCCTTATGAATAATAAAGCTTATAAAGGAACAAACATTCAGCACTGAAAATTATATAAAAATGCACATAAATGCTGAGAGCAGTCGGGATGAACTTCCTGTAGGAGAGGAGAGCAAACATTCCCTGACAAATGAAATGGAAATTGATCGGTGATATCATCCCAATGAGGAAACTCCTGGGAATTGATTCTGATGGCATTTGAGGCAGTGTGCTCCAGTGGCCAGACTCATTTCACTAGCTATCAAATTCTGCTATTGTCATCAAGGTCTTGACACCGCCACTGGAGATTTATATTGGGGTTGAGAAAAAGCAGCCTGTCTGTTTACTTAATAAGTGCTGATGAGAACCAGGAATTCTTTGGCCTCTTAAAAAAAAGCCTAATTAATGTACACATTTGTTCACATATAGGTACATATTGACAGCATCTTCCTTTTTATTGATGAGACCAAATTGTATCTCAGCAGAATATTTCAAGCTTTTAATTCTGCAGTGTGTAGTACCAATATAACATTGTTTGGGACACTCAGAAGCTCTTCCCTCCCCCACCAGGAAGAAATTAAACATTAAGTTGAACTATAATGAAACTGCAGTTTTATAAGTAAAATAAGTTAGATATCAGTAATGTTATTGCTTAAACCTATGTTTATGTTAAACAGTTATTATGTTTAATGTTATTATGTTCAGTGGTTCTTGCTTAAACTTATGTTTAATGGTTATTGCTTAAACTTAAACCATGGTTAAACTTAATATGTCAGATTTTGATTTCCTACTGGGATTCTGAGGAACATTATCACAGACCTTTTTGCAGTGGAGTATCCCAAATTTATTTATAATTCTGAAAAGCATTTCTGAACTTTAATTTGTAGTCAGTTTTCTTTTTTTTTGTCTTTTTGCTATTTCTTTGGGCCGCTCCCGCGGCATATGGAGGTTCCCAGGCTAGGGGTCGAATCGGAGCTGTAGCCACCGGCCTACGCCAGAGCCACAGCAACGCTGGATCCGAGCCGCGTCTGCAACCTACACCACAGCTCACGGCAACGCCGGATCGTTAACCCACTGAGCAAGGGCAGGGACCGAACCCGCAACCTCATGGTTCCTAGTCGGATTCGTTAACCACTGCGCCACGACGGGAACTCCTGCAGTCAGTTTTCTTTTGTGATTATCTTTTAGCTCAAATTTTTGATAAAATGTTCCTATTTCTCAGCACACATTGATATATTTGGTAAGGTAATGGGGGAAATGTGGGGGGGTTGAAGGCCAGAGTACTGGGAGATAAGCCTGAGATTAAAACTTTTGCTGTCACTAGCTGCATATAATTGATCAAAGTTGGCTTTAATGAGCTTATAGTTCCTTTGAATAAATGACTCCTGCACTATCTTTTCCTGCCAGCCTCATGTCTCCTTCTCTTGATAAAGGAGGTCTGGTGGTAGGAAAAACCATGAAAGAGAAAATTCCTTGTGGCCCTTGATTTTATTTGGAGACCTAACAGGAAAGAGGGTAAGAGCTCTAGGTCCTGGCACCAGATTCTTACCTTATGGCTCCCCAAAGGGTTCTTAGGGTAAGAGGGAAGAGGAATGCAGAAGTCAGGGGAAAGAGCAAAGAAACAGAATAGCTAGCAGGAGTTAGCAGATGTTACAGAGTAGGATTAAGGAGCAGGAGTGGAAAAAAAAGGAATAGGTATAAAAATTTAAAGAGTCTGTTTCCTCTCATCGTTCAAAACCTGGCTTAAAATTCTTTATAAACCTTGTACCTTAACTAGATCAAAGTTGTATCCAGGCCACATACCTACCTGGAGGACATTATATATAGATGCCAGCTTTGAAAGTGTTAGCTTTGTGTTCTAAAATCAAACTCTTTGAAACGTCAGAGTCATTTTAAATGAGTTCTACTGTGCTTTTAGAATCACTAATAACTGACTTCAAAGGAAAAGAAAAGAATTCTGAGGCTTTAGAATAAGTAAGTCTTGATATTTACATGAAGATAGTCCCATGTATGGAACGGAGGCAAGACAATGAGAAAATATAATGTTACTAACAAAAATATTTTAGACAACAAGTGCTTAATCTGTTTGACAAACTTTCCTGCTCTTATGATAAGTTCCCTTGTTAGTATTTGCTTTTGTCTTTGAACTGGGAGCCTACCTGGCTGAGTGTTTAGACTCTGTTTTCTGAAATTTTCCATCAGTAATAAGGACAAGATTATATGATATGAAGAACACTGGTCCCTGTTTACCGACCAGGGATAGAGACGTCCCATACTCTTCAGAATTCTGAAAGCAGAATTTGAAAATTAGACTTAAGATTTGCTGCATGCATCCTAACTTCTTTGGTTGCCTAAAATAAATGCCTAGCTATTTGGCACAAGGTGACCTCTCATTTTAACATTAAGTTCCTTCTCTCTCACATCATCTTTGTAAATTTTTTTAATATGCTAGTTCATTATGGAAATTAAGATCAAAAAAATTCATCTACAGAAATTTCCCTTGATGTTTGCTGCTTGGCTGAGACTATAAATTCCTTTCTACTGAACACCTGCTGTGTATTGGAATTTGGACAAGATGCTCTAAGGAGATGCCAAGAAAGTGTTACCCAGTGAATAAACTAAACAAATAGTAGGAGAATGGACCCCTTGGGAATTTATATTCTGGGTAAAAATAGGACATGGTTTTATATACATATATATATACACATATTTATAAAAAAAGAAATACAAGAAACAATACAGGGTAGGTAGTATTGTGTATACTGTCACATAGCATTTTAGAATGGAAAGGGAATTTACATATTGTCATTTTTGGGGCAAGGAAAATGAGTCCCAGAATATTTAAATGACTTGTTCACAGCAGTGGTTACCATTGGCAACAGCATTTTATTGGATATCTGCCCTCTGAAAAGTTAGGCCTCAGGTATAGAGAGTTAACATTATCAAGAACATAGTAATTAGTTATGAAGACTGAATGTTTGCATAAAAAGATAAATACTAATACAAAGTCATGGGTATTAAGTGTCAAGTGAGGGGTACAGTTATATGGAGTTATACAGAAATTTAGAGGGCGTACGTAGGGAAAGTTTTTTACCCTTCGAATAATCTAGGCCTTAGAAAAGAGAGAAGATTTGATACGTATAGAGGGGAAACATTCAAGGCATGAGATCAGTGAGCTGAGCCCATCTTGTTTGAGGAGGCAGCACATGTAGATTCTCTCATAGTGTTTCACCTAGGAGAGCAATGAGATTAGTAAAGTTGGAGAGTTATTTAAATTGAAGAGGGCCTTAAATCTCAGGCAGAGGAGTTTGGTTTATCCTCCAGTAAAAAATCCCTGAACAGGGGAATTGTGTATATAAATTAGTATTTTAGGAAAATTGATTCGGCTGTGTGATGTGACATGGAGGCAGAGAGAGCAGTTAGGGGACCATTATAATAGTCTCAGAAAAATCTCTACAAGGATGCTGGTAATGGAGAAAGGGGAGAAATTCAAGTGATTTGAAGAAAATGAAACAGAATTTGGTAACTGCTTTTTTGGGAAAGGGATAGATAAGAACAATGCACATGTTTTCAATCTGGGTTATAGCAGTAGGGAGCTGGGTTCGATTGGTTTCCGATTCATGTACTCCAAAGGGATGCCCTGGTGGAAATGAGCACTGAGTCTAATCCAACATTCAGGTAATACTGAATACAGAGAGTTTAAATGCCTTATTTGCCTCCCTTGTAGGTAGTGGAACTTGGTGTTGAGCCTATTCTTTTTTTTTGTTGTTGTTGTTGTTGTTGCTATTTCTTGGGCCGCTCCCGTGGCATATGGAGGTTCCCAGGCTAGGGGTTGAATCGGAGCTGTAGCCACCGGCCTACGCCAGAGCCACAGCAACAGCAACGCGGGATCCGAGCTGCGTCTGCAGCCTACACCACAGCTCACAGCAACACCGGATCTTTAACCCACTGAGCAAGGGCAGGGACCGAACCCGCAACCTCATGGTTCCCAGTCGGATTCGTTAACCACTGCGCCACGACGGGAACTCCCCGAGCCCATTCTTTTGAGTGTTGTTCGGTGCTCCTTCTTCTATATCATAGTGCTTAAGAGGAGGTGGGTCTAGTGGTTAAAAACACAGAGCAAATGCCTGGAAGTGAAATGGGAAGTTGATGACCACATTATGATGAGGTTTAACCACAAGCTGTTTCAGTTCTGCATAGGTTTTTCTTATATTTAGGCACTAAATGTGTATACTTCTATCAGGCTCATAGTATAACAGTGACTTGGGTTTCTTAGAACTGTCATCTTCTGAGTTTCAGTTCTTTATAGTCGAGGAAGAAGATTCCTGCAGATTTTTGGACTTAATTGCATATACTCTCTGACCCCAATTTTGAAGATAAAATAGTCCTTCTCCCTGCATGTAGATAGGTTGCTTTGGCTACACACTGTAGGTGAAGCAGCCTCAAAGGCCCCATTAGTGTTTTTGGAGTAAAGGGAGGAGGAGAATTTTGGACCCAAATCTTTCCAGCCTATTTACCCTGTCAGCAGTTAAGAACAGTTTATTTATATAGATCTTATTACCTAAGAAGGGCAGTAAATATTGTGAATCAATGGAGTATTTTTGCTAATGGTATGTTTTTTAGAGAATTGTCTAGCTTTCTAAAAATTGTTTATATTTGGTTTTTAAATATGTAGTCAGGTATATTTAAGATGTGACTCATACCCCCTTTTTTCCTTTTTACCTGGCTTTTATCTATCTGGTAACAGATACCTGCAGACTCAAAGTAGCATTTTCTGGATCAACCAGCACTTATTATATATCTACTATATGAGTCTGGCACTGTTTAAATAATTTCATAAGCCAAAATAAAATATTCTTAGATTTTATACTAGGTCTCTAGTAGTAAACACATTCCAATGCTTGGCTTCTACAATTTTTATCTAATCTTAATCCTTGCCGTGACTCTTCTGACCTGGCTAGAGAATAAAGGGAAGAAAACCTTACTATTTAATAGTGAGACTCTACCTTGAATTGTACTAAGTGCTTTATATAGCACTGCATTTAATGATAACAGTTCCCAAGTTAGATTCTCTTATACCTGCTTGGAGATAATTTATCTAAAATACTTATCACTATGTTATTAAACTATTAATTTGTCAGAATATTTAGGTATGTTTAAGATGCTGAGGGATATCATAATAAATATCAGATGAGGTCCCTGCTAAGGCATAGAGAAGTTAAACAACTTGCCCAAGGTCACATAGCAAGAAAGTGACAGAGCTACGATTTAGATGGAGATCTGATGGATTCCAAAGGAATGTCTTCAACCATTATTATACTGTGTTGCTCTTCACATATATTATATGTTATCTGTAATTAAGTAAATCAAGTTATATAAATAAGTGGGTTCCCTTAGTATTGCTTTTCTTTTCTTTTTTCTTTCTAGGGCTGCATCTGCGGCATATGGAGGTTCCCAGGCTAGGGATCTAATCGGAGCTGTAGCCGCCAGCCTATGCCAGAACCACAGCAACGTCAAATCCGAGCCACGTCTGCAACCTACACCACAGCTCATGGCAACACCAGATCCTTAACCCACTGAGCAAGGCTAGGGATCGAACCTCAAACCTCATGGTTCCTAGTCGGATTCGCTAACCACTGAGCCATGACGGAAACTCCTCTTTTTAAAAAGGTTGGGTTTTTTTTTTTTTTTTTTTTGGCTTTTTGAGAGCCGCACCTGTGGCATATGGAGGTTCCCAGGCTAGGGGTCTAATTGGAGCTGTAGCCGCCGGCCTACGCCAGAGCCACAGCAACGCCAGATCTGAGTCACATCTGCGACCTATACCACAGCTCACGGCAACTCCAGATCCTTAACCCACTGAGCAAGGCCAGGGATCGAACCCGGAACCTCACGGTTCCTAGTCATTGGTTTCCACTGAGCCACTATGGGAACTCCTTAAAAAGGTTCTTGATGAATTCAAGAAAAAAATCTGCCTTAGTGCTGGCAAACACATTTGCACAGTAGTGCTTTTCCTCTTTTCCTCTCTCCCCTTCCCATTCCCTCTGTTCCCATTCATATCTGTGTATCAACTGGACAGTGTGACCTGCTTTGGCATTTGAAGGTGTTTGTGCTTTGAGGACTGGGAGAGTTTTGTTTGTTTCCTTGGCTTCCTTGCCCACTTGCAAGTTCTTTCTTGTAGCACAATGATGAGTAATGTGTTGTTAACATTGTAATGTGGTCATGCCAGTTGGAACAATTTTTGTCTTTTTCCCCTGGTTCTTTCTGATGAGTTATATGACTCTTGGGTCATACTTGCTTTCCACAGTTCATTCAAATAGAGAATACTTTCTATATTTGGAGGACTAAATATTCTCGAGGTTGGGAAGACTATTCAAATTCAATATCTTCTGCGCAGCTGAAATTCAGTTTTGTTAGCATTCTAGGTTTATTTTTTAGCAAGCGTGATTCAAGAGAGTACTTATTTTAGGTTATGGCCATTATCACAATGTGCCCTATCTGGAATGAGTGGTGTTTTGGAGTTACAAGCTTAAAAACAGACACAAGGATTTTTTTTTTTCATGAGCATTATTTAGTAGAAAGCATTAAAAGATGCTTAAGTCTGTGAGAGTGAGGAGCCAAATTCCAGTAGGAATTAAATTCTAGGGATTAATCAGGTGGGATCAAGGTTGAAAGTGTTAGAACTCTTTCGTATTAGGGATCCAGTCAGTTTAGTATTTGGATTCCAGGAGGATCTGGGCATGGCCCATGAGGTTATGTGAATGTGGCTAGCCTGGTACTCGATTGGTGGACGTAAATGTTAGTTAAATCTTAAAAAGATTCCTGAAGGCTGAGTGGTGTCAGTTTGTTTTTTCTAGGGGAGCTTCCTCATCATTAGCATTCCTTCTTTACAAGAATATTTGTTGAGCCTTTAACTATGGGTAAAGCATTTGGAAGCAGGATTGGGGTAACAGAAATTTATAATATCATATTCTTGCTGAGACTATGGTCTTAGCATTTATAAATTGAATCAATTAAGCCTAGAATTTAAGGAGAAATGTGTCATGTTGTTTTGCTAGAGTCATTCCTATGCTTTTGTGATAGAAATAACTTTTTGACCCTTTGGTAGAATTAAACATGCTTGCTTTTCATTTCCAGTTAAACTTGGTTTGACTTTTGATTTTTGAGATAGTTGCTTATGGTATTTCCTTTTATCGTCTCTCCATTTTTTTTCAGTAAATAGTATATTTAATAATATATCTTATATAACATATAAGATGATATATTTGGAAGTGTTTCGTGAACTGCAAAGCTAGCAGTTGTTATCACCACTACCACCACCATCAATAATACCATTAAAAATATTAATCGGATAGGTTGCCTTCTTACAAGGGTTAGTTTCCTGGATTAATTTCAAGGAGAAAATCCCAGAGGATAGTGGGATATTTGTCAGATGACTTGTGTACCGATTGATACCTTTTGTACTTTTTGTGGAAGGGAGAAGGAAAAGCAGAGACCCGTCACCCTGAAATCCTGGCCTGGTGCTATGTCACTGTGAAGGGTTGCCTGTGCTACTTTGATGTACTCTGTAGTGGCAAGAAAGTTTAACAAGATTTGTCATCTGTTTGACCTTAGAGGCTTGTAGTACCTTTTACTGGAAGCGTCTGTCTGCATAGGAAACAACTCATTCCAATTTGTTGGTAAGATCAAGCACATTCCTGTATTGTGGATCTTATAATAAATAACAAAAATTGGTTGAGGATAGTATCTGTCTGGCCTCCCGAAGTAAGAAGATTGAGAAAACAATGCCTTTGAACAAAATATTTGGTTAAGTGTTATCATCAAAAGCCTTTAAATTCAGCTTCTGATGATTGGTGTTCTTGGGGAAGAACGTGTGGCTTTAATAATCTAAAAGAGCAAGTTGTTTAGTAAATTTTTTTTTGTCTTTTTCTTCCTTTTTTTTTTGCTATTTCTTGGGCCGCTCCCGTGGCATATGGAGGTTCCCAGGCTAGGGGTCCAATCGGAGCTGTAGCCACCGGCCTACGCCAGAGCCACAGCAACATGGGATCCGAGCCATGTCTGCAACGTACACCACAGCTCACGGCAACGCCGGATCGTCAACCCACTGAGCAAGGGCAGGGACCGAACCTTCAACCTCATGGTTCCTAGTCGGATTCGTTAACCACTGCGCCACGAAGGGAACTCCCCTGTTTAGTAAATTTTGAAAAGACTTCTTACTTTAAAAAATTCCCGGAGTTCCCGTCTTGGCGCAGTGGTTAACGAATCCGACTAGGAACCACGAGATTTTGTGTTTGGTCCCTGGCCTTGCTCAGTGGGTTAAGGATCCGGAGTTGCCATGAGCTGTGGTGTAGGTTGCAGACGCAGCTCGGATCCCATGTTGCTGTGGCTCTGGCTAGGCTGGTGGCTACAGCTCCAATTAGACCCCTAGCCTGGGAACCTCCATCTGCTGCAGGAGCAGCCCAAGAAATGGGAAAAAGACCAAAAAAAAAAAAAAAAATTCCCTTGCCATCTTTTTGTGTCTCTAGTGACTGGCACTCAGTAAATTGTTGTTGAATAAAGGAAGTTCGTTAATACCCATCTGGAGTTTTCTCTGGAATCAACCCAATAGATGAACTTAGAGAAAGCAGGAATGATGCCTTATTAGTCGACTCATGATGTTTCTCCTTCACTTAGGAGACTGTCTGGCACTGAGTGGGTCCTTATTTAATAAGTACTTTTTGAATGATTAAGTCAGAAAGTTAAGGTTTTCGTTAGGGGAGAATTGTTTGACCTCAGTGCAGCTGTGCTGGTGATAGCCCTTCCTAAGAGGAAGAAGAAATAAATGTAGCTTCCCCACAAATAAACATGAATAAATGTGGGTATGAGGAAAGTGATTGCTTTGATGCTTTCCAGGCATTTTACACTTTTGGACAAGGAGAAGTAATATATTAAAAGTTGGTGCTTTATTTCTCTTGATTTTTATTTGTATTTTATTCTGTTCAAAATTTAGTTACTGCTATGATTTCTTAATAACATGAGAAGTATAACTTCAGACTGTCAATAGGAAAGAAAAAGAAAAACCTCTATGTCACACATAATTTTATAAAACTTAAATTTTACAAACTTTAGAATACAGTATTTTCTAATCCAATTCCTGTTGTTAGTGGTCATAGGCAAAACAAAAATGATGATTTGGTTTGAGCATGTCTTCATGATTTTCTTTATAGATGATTTCCCTTCTTTAATATGGTTGCTTAAGAGATTAAATTTCCTAAGTACACCTATTTTTCTTTGATACACATCTGTAGACATAAAAGATTTAGCTGGGTGGCAGGAGGAAAGGAGGTTTTCATAGGTAAATCCACAAAGGGGATTACATGTATAATTGAAAGTTATCATATATGTGAAGTCAAGTAAAGATTACTGGAATGGAAGTTAACAGATTCATGTTATACACACAATTTTTCTCACTAGTCAGCTGTGTGGCTTTGAGCAAGTCAGTTAATCTCATTCACCTGGTTCTCAGTGTTCTCATCTGTAACTTGAGGGTATGGAATAAAATGATCTCTGATGTCCTAGTTCTAAAGTCCACAATTAATTCTGAAGTGCCAAACAAGGAAAACAGACCGACTTTCTGTTCCTTATCACCAGCCTTGTTCCACATAAGACCTTCTATTTATGTAAATAATGGAATTGTATAGCCTATATTCCTAGGTAGACTAGACTTGTCAGATTGTAGTATATGTTCGTAACTAGTTTTATGTGCATAAATATAAAAGGCTTGGTTACTTTTAAAAGAGAAATTATTACCACAAAAGGCACAACCTGTACAAATGAAAGAGACCCAGATAATGCTCAGGATACCCTGGGTTGGAGTTTCTCCTTCTTAATGCTAACCTGGAAATAGAATTATGTGTGTGTTAGTAGGGTTGGTGGGGATTGGGGAGGGTGGTGGTGGCTAGCAAACTGTGCGTGTGGGTAGTGTTTTTTAAAAACAAAGTATTAAAGAGTTCTCCAGCCTGAGCACTTTGCATAGCTAGATGGATTTGATTTTGCTATAAATCCTGAAGAACCGATATGAACCTTGTACTTGGATTCAGAATATATAGGTTCCTGTTCCTTGCTATCTGGGTATCACTTAGCAGTTTTGTAAATTTCTCTCTGTATATGTTTTCCACTGAAAAAAGAGGGGACTAGAAATCTCAGAGTGTTTAATTTTAAAAATTTTTATTAAATGAGGCCATATTTGTGAAAGTGCTTTAAAAACAAAAAAATGACAACAAAAGAGAAGCTACTAGTGAACAGTCAGCTGTACATGTATATTTGTTCATAAAAATCTTGATTATACATATCTATGGGGTGAATGGAGACACTGGAAACCCCTAAATAATTCACAAGCCTATTTTAGGTACAGATTAACTCTCAGTTATCCACAGGCATGGGCTACCATGAGTAATTTAGAACCATAAATATTTGTTAGGCATCTCCTATGTGCCAAGCAGTTTTTTAGGCTTGTTTAGAATTTTTAAAAGTACAAAAGAAAGGTGCCAATCTCAAGGACCGTAATTCTGTCTAGAATGTATTTTGTCCTCAAGCCTGATGAGATCTTACAAATCTTAAAGACTCAGTTTGAGAAACTTCCCTAACCCATTCATGTAAACTGAGTGCTCATACCTCTTCCTATGCCACTGGCACTAAAAACTTGTTTAGATTTCTCACATCTGATTGGAGTGCCTTGGAGGTGCTTGACCCAGCTTGGTAAATTTTGAGTGAATGACTGATAGTCAAATTGGCTAGGTAAGTATCAGGAAGGCCAACTAATATGACAAGGCAATATATAATAGCAGCGAGTGCCAGCAAGTATTTCACGTCCTGAGGGAGTTCAAATGAGGTTTAGATGTAGCCAGGAAAGATGAAACAGTGAAACTTACGGGTGGAGAATTAAAAAATAATGATAGTAGTAATAAAAAGTGTCTTTCTTTGAACTGAATTATATCATTTTATAACAGGCAAATTCTTCTAGTCATTTGAAGCTTTTATAAAAATTAGTATATGTATGCTGAAGAAATTGACCAAGTGAATTTCCTGTGGATAGCTAATTGCAGATAGTGTAATAGGGATTTTCTTCCTTTTTGCTATTTCTTCTCTGGAAGTTCTGTCATTGATAGTGAAATGACCAACAGTTAGGAATCAACAAGTGGAGAGAAGGTTGTCAGCTACTGAATGTTTGAGGGTTGATTCTAGAGAAACAGTGTATTTTGCTGTTAGACTATCCTCTATTGGTTTGTAATATTTATTTTCCCCTCGTGTCAAAAGTTTAGTAATCAAAATATTTTTAAGGGCTCAAGTAGAACTTTTGTTTTTACAGGGGCTGTTCTTTTAAAAGTTGAATTTACTGAGAATCAAACCTTGGGCTATCTTTGACCTTAGCTGAAGGAAGGAGAAAAAAATTCATTGTGTGGCAAATAGACATACTGGTCTGGATCTAAAAAAAATAAACATTAACATGATTCCTGTTTCTATTGAAGTTATTCTTGTTGTGCCAATATTATAATAATAGACTTTCTCTGCCCTTATTTTTCCAAAGGTCACTTCCATTGTACAAGCCTTCCAAATTATTAAATTTCCCAAATAACTGTAATCCAGGAAGTCTTTTATCAGTAGCACTGAAAAGATAAATGCCAGTTCATAAGGAGTTCTCTGTGAACTTCTCTCTCATTTGTATATTAGCATTTGGCTATTAATGGGATTTGTCTCTTAGAAATTTGCTTTGCTTCTTATAGGCCTGATAAAAAACTAGTTCCCTGGTGGATCAGAGGGTTAAGGATCTGCTGGTGTTACTGCTGTGATGAAGGTCACTGCTGTGATATTGGTTCAGTCCCTGGCCTGAGAACTTCTGCATGCTGTGGGTGCAGCCAAAAACAAACAACAAAAACTAGAAACTCTTGAAAAAATAGTTAAATATTATTCTGACACATGCATATACCAGTGATAGTGATGGGGTCAAGGGGCCAATTATTGAGTTCTTTCTGGTGTAGACCCATAATAGCATATGGCATACTAATAAATTACTTTGGGAGTGGTAAATTACATGATTGTTGAGTTGTTTTTTTTTTTTTTTCCTCAGTTTTGTTTTCAGGGGAGAAAATAGACATTCCTTGAGTATACATTGTAATGGAGGTTAAAAAAAACCCTCTCAGAATTGTGTGTGGTGAGTAGGAGAGATATGAAAGTTTCCTTCCAAAAATCCAAAGAATAGACATTATGCACAAGATTAAGTGAATATTATAAAATCTTTGAATCTGGAATGAGTAGAGTAGTAGTAGAAGTAAGGATGGGAAAGTAGGGTGGTAGATTAAGGCATTAGAATTTTGATAGATTTGTGTGAAATTGCTGTTCCTGGAGATTTGGGGATGAATGAGCTACATTTAGGAAAGGGCAGACATTTTTCCGTTGCTCTTGTTTTTGAGGAACCATCTAGTAGCAGATACAACTGAGAGAGTCCCTTTACGGTGTTTTCTTGAGGGCTGAGAGTTTGAAAGACACTGGAATGGGAACGACAGAGCAGGTACTGAGGATATGTGTTGAGACTGTGCTATGGACGTAGTTGAGGACTGGAGGGTTGGTTTGGGAGGGGTAGGGGGAACTTTTGAAGGAGAGATTCAGAGGCCATGTTGGGCACCTGTGAAAGAGGCAGAGCATGTGAGAGGGAATAAGGCACAAAGAACACACCTGACATTTTTTGAGGACTTATTGTGTGCTAGACACTGCCCTAAAGGCTTTTCATATCTTAAGTTGTTTAATTCTAACAAGAGGTCTGAGGAGTTCCCGTTGTGGCTCAGTGAGTTAAGAACCCACCTAGTATCCATGAGGATGCAGGTTTGATCCTTGGCCTTTCTCAGTGGGTTAAGGATCTGGCGTCAGCAAGCTGTGGCATCGGTCATGGATGCAGCTCAGATCTGGTGTTGCCATGGCTGTGCTGTAGGCTGCAGCTGCAGCTCTGATTCGACCTGGGAACTTCTATATGCCATAGGTGGGGCCTTAAAAAAAAGAGAGAGATCCAAAATGTGGATATTTCCCCCATTTTGCGCATAAAGGAACAAAGGCACAAAATAGTTAAATTACTCATGACTGCATTAGTAAATCAGGGATTTGAACCTAGATCTGTCTGAATCCAGAGCCTCTTTTCTCTCTCCAGGTGAAGATGAAAAGGAGTTGAAACAATAAGTGTGGGCTTCCACATGAGTGGATTGCCTGGGTTTCCGCCGTCCTGCCAGGACTAAGTGTGGTATAGTGCAAGTGTCTGGTCTTGGGAGTCAGGCTGGACTCATCAAAATCCCAGTTCTACCACTTTTTACCTGTGTAATTTTGAATAGATTATCTAACCTTTGTGAGATTTAATGTCTTCATCAAACAAACCTCTTGGAATTTGAAAGTTTAAATGAAGTAGTGTCTAAAACTTTAACACATACTACTTCCTTTCCCTTCTTTTCTTCATTTTAGACCCATCTTATTATTTCTGGGTTGTAACGTTTACTGATAACTTAAGTCTCTTTAGGATGGAGTTTGGTCAATTCTCTTTTTTCTAAGAAGGTTATATTTTGTTTCCTTCACTTGGAAGGATGCATGTTAACTAAGAACAATCTGCCAAGACAGTCTTTGATCTTTCCTGCCCACCTAATCAAGAATTGTGTGAAATTCTAAGGGTTTCTGTCCCTTCTCATTCTCCCTGTCTGGATTCCTTGGGACTGACATCATAGACGTGGAGGAGTCCCTGACCTTTGAAAATTCTTGACAGTCTTGCATGTTGTGGTTTTCCAGTGGGTTTTGGGAGGAGTTGGAGAGTACTCAGACACAGCTGTAATGCATCAGTGGGACCAGGAGAGGGTATAGTGTGAGAATGTGGACGCTTTGGGGGATGTCGTAGATGAGAAAATGTAGGGGCAGTAGTTTCTCATGCATTTTAACATAGCTGCATTATCTATTAGCGGTATTTAGCTTTGAGTCACTTTTCTCTTACTACATAGTTGGGCACTCAAATCATGCAGACTGATTTTAATATTGGTCTGAGCTAAACTACATTTAGAAAGAGAAATCTGTTACAAATAAGATCATATAATAATCTTAAGCAAATGTATTCGAGACGACTACTGCTTTACAACACTGTAAACTCTGAGATGACTTGCCTATTTACTACACTGATTCTCTGACTATCAGCAGTACTGGTGTGTGTGTGTGTGTGTGTGTGTGTGTGTGTCTAATAGGATACTGTACAAATATAATTCAGTTCATCTGAACAGAAAATGAGTGCCTACCAGGTGCTTGGATGCTAGGAGTACAGGATGAACAAGATAAGATTCCAGCCTCAAATGGCTAATGGTTAGTGAAGAGACAAGCACGTAAATAAAGACAAATACTGTGTAGTGTACTAAATGATATGACAGATGGAGTAAAGGTGAAGCAGAAAATGGACAGCTTAACTTGGGAAGCCAGAGAAGATTTTGCACATGAGGTAGTTCTTAAATTAGTCTTAAAAAAGAAATAGGAATTTACCTGCTAGACCAGGACCCATTCCAGGAAAAGGGAACAACATGCACAAAGGAACTGAAATTTGAAGTGAGCCTCTTTTCTCTCTCCAGGTGAAGATGAAAAGGAGTTGAAACAATAAGTGTGGGCTTCCACATGAGTGGATTGCCTGGGTTTCCGCCGTCCTGCCAGGACTAAGTGTGGTATAGTGCAAGTGTCTGGTCTTGGGAGTCAGGCTGGACTCATCAAAATCCCGGTTCTACCACTTTTTACCTGTGTAATTTTGAATAGATTATCTAACCTTTATGAGATTTAATGTCTTCATCAAACAAACCTCTTGGAATTTGAAAGTTTAAATGAAGTAGTGTCTAAAACTTTAACACATACTACTTCCTTTCCCTTCTTTTCTTCGTTTTAGACCCATCTTATTATTTCTGGGTTGTAGTGTACTTGGGAAACTCCCAGTGCCAGGAGGAGAATGTTGGGAGGTATGAAGGCCAAAAGGTTAGGTAGAGCTAGATGACGAAGGGTCTTGTTTGTCATGTATAGGAATTTGAATATTAAGGATCCATTGAAGAATTTAGAGCAGTGGGATATAATATTATTATCTTTGTATTTAGATTTTTTGGGGGGGGAGGGCTGCACCTGCGGCATATGGAGGTTCCCAGGCTAGGGGTTGAATCAGAGCTGTAGCTGCCGGCCTACACTGCAGCCACAGCAACTCAGAATCTGAGCCAAGTCTGCAACCTACACCACAGGTCTCCGCGACGTCGGATGCTCTGCCCACTGAGTGAGGCCAGGGAGCAAACCTGCATCCTCATGGATGCTAGTCATATATATTTGTTTCTGCTGAGCCATGACAGGAACTCCTCTTTGTATTTAGATTGGTCAGCCTCTACAAGTAACCACTGTGAAAAATAGCTGGAGAGAGGAAGAGGGAGAAATTAGGAAGCCGTTTCCTAGGGTCCAGGTTATGAACACCTGAGAGAGGATAAAAAAGATGTAGCCTGTGGAAGGTGTTGGATGGATTTGGGAATTTTTAAAGGTAAAATTAGTAAATGTTAGTAAAGGACTATTTGTGAATGAGGATAAGGCAAGAGAGAAGTCCCAGGTGGCTCTAGGCTTATGACTTAAGTGATGGGTAGGGTTGGGGGGTGGGGTGATGGTACAACTTGCTAGCATAGGCAATACTGGAAGAAGAATAGCTTGAAAGGGTGGGAGGACAGAGATGCAGAATGGGCTCATATTTTTATGCGCTGTATTTGAACTGCCTGTGGGATTCCTGGGTAAGTTGGAAGCAGTTAGGAGCTGCAGATGCATTTGGAGTCAGCAGCATTTGGGTGCTCAGGGGCATGAATGAAATTCCTCATGGGGACCATATAAACTGAGACAACGGAAGGCCTGAGGTTAGAACTGTGGCTGAACTAACCTTTGGTGCAGGCCCAGAAAAAGGAGTCCACAAGGTGACCAGGACACAGAGCCAGAGAGGCAGGAAGAGTGGTCAGATGTTTCAAATACTACAGAAAGATACATTAGATCAACAGTAAGGAGGATGGTGATCTTATCTATAAGTTGGTGCTATTGTCTTTCAGTAGAAGCCCGTTTTAGTAGGTCGAGGACTGAACATAAGGTGAGAAAGTAGCATCAGTGAATGCAGTCTATTTTAAAGAGTTTTGCAGGGCAGAAGAGAATAGTAGCCAGCAGGTAGGGCAGGGGAGGAAACTTGAAGGAACTTCTTTTGCTTTGTTTCATAATTTTTTCTGTGAAGTCGGAGGCAAGGTCATCTACAGGAGTAAGAGCAATGATAAAGATTTGGTAGGAGGCTCAAGGAGAATGATGAAAGTGTGGGATAGTAGCTGAGAAAACGGGTACCAAAGTCAAGCAAAAGACAGGAGTGTTTCATTGAAAGGAATGAGATAGAGTACTGTATATCTATAGTCGTATTGCTCTGCAGTATCTGTGATCTTGTCTTGCTCAGTAGCGCCATTTAGTAGCAAAGAAGTTGAATGTGGGATCCATCCAGGTAGGGCAGATCAAATGAGTGGCTAAGGGAACTTGGTTTTTATAGGGAAAAAAAGTGATCACATGCTGCATATCTCTTCAGGTAGGCAAAAAGGGACAAAGTGGAACTTGTCCTTTTTCTCTGTCTTCTCTGCTTTTATCCTAGTCCAGCTCACCTTTATCTCTTTTGCAGTGGTTTTCTTTCTTTCTTTCTTTCTTTCTTTTTTTTTTTTTTTTGGTCTTTTTGCCATTTCTTGGGCTGCTCCCATTCCTTGGGCATATGGGAAGTTCCCAGGCTAGGGGTCTAATCGGAGCTGTAGCCACCAGCCTATGCCAGAGCCACAGCAGCACGGGATCTGAGCCGAGTCTGCGACCTACACCACAGCTCACGGCAACTCCGGATCCTTAACCCACTGAGCAAGGGCAGGGATCGAACCCACAACTTCATGGTTCCTAGTCGGATTCGTTAACCACTGCGCCACGACTGGAACTCCCTGCAGTGGTTTTCTAAACAGTTCTCCCTAAATCTGCTTGTGCTCCCTACAAACCATTCTTCTCACTGCACCCAGAGTGAACTTTTAATGATTTAAATATGATCGTGTCCTATCCTTGCCTGTAACCCTTCAGTGGCTTCTCATTACTTTTAGGATAAAATTTCAGTCTTCAGTAGGGTCCACTAGGCCCTCTCTTCATCCTCATTTTGCACCATTTTCACCTCTGTTTTGCTCCCTGCCACAGAACATTGATATATGTTTCCTCTACTTAGAGCATTCTGCCTTTCCCTGGTTGTCTCAGTTCCTACTCATTCTTTGGTTCTTAGATGTAATATCACTCCCTTGGGAAAGTTTTTCCTGACTCTCTATAGGATATAACACCCCCCCCCATGTTTTTCTTTATTTTTTATTTTTAAATTTTTTTTGTCTTTTTGCCATTTCTAGGGCGGCTTCTACGGCATATGGAGATTGCCAGGCTAGGGGTCCAATTGGAGCTGTAGCCGCCGGCCTACAGCAGAGCCACAGCAACTAGGGATCCGAGCCGTGTCTGCAACCCACACCACAGCTCATGGCAACACTGGATCCTTAACCCACTGAGCAAGGCGGGGATCGAACCCGCAGCCTCATGGTTCCTAGTTGGATTCGTTAACCTCTGCGCCACGACGGGAACTCCTATTTTTCTTTATTATAATTGTGAAACTTTGTGTTTTTTCCTCCATATCGGAAACTTTGTGAGGATAGAGATTGTGTCTAATTCATGGTTGTGTTCCTAATCCTGACCATAGTGCCTAACAGATATAAGCGCTCCATCAATTTTTGTTGAATTAATGATTAAGGTGGTTAAGGAATTGGATATCTTAGTCTGAGATGAGGATGTCCTGAGAGAGCAGGTTTAGTAGTAAAAAGGAAAAAGCTCGAGGGAGATGAGGTCGTAGCCAGAGTAAGATGTTGGGAGCTAGAGATTTAGAGGTGGAATGGCTTTGGGGGATTGCAGGACTGAGGTGTCAGAGTGGAGATGGAGGTCTTTGTGTTTGATGAGATTATGAAACTCTAATGCAGAAATGTTGGACAGATTGTGCAGGTGGGAATTGAAATTGCTCACGAAGGTGGTAGGATTTGAAGTGAGGGAAAATATAAGGCAAAGGTCTAAGTCTTTAATAAATATGATAGAGAGGCACAGCCCTTTCCTATAGTGAAGGAATTCAATGGATAAGAATCGGTGCAGTTTTGGGAAGAGTAATGACTTAGTCCCTAGGGAAGCAGCAGTACATGGTACAATAGAAAGAGCATGTGTTCAGAATAGCTGGGTTAAGACTTTGGATGACCCGTCTGCCTTTTCAAGGCTTATTCCTTTCTTTATCTGTAAACTGGGAATAAAAGCCTGCTGCAGGGGTTTTGTCATTAATGAATAAGAGAGTGTTTTTGAAAGTGCTTAATTAGTATTAATTTGTTAGTTTTTATTCTTGATTGCTGTTATTACTTCAAGAGGGCATGGAAGTGGAAGTAGGGTTGAGAGGCAAAGAAAGAAGTGGATTTTGAACAAGATACATGACTTTCATGTATTCTACTTGTTGATTAATATGTAGGGTCAGCATAAATACGAGTAAATACATGTAAAAGCAAGTACCAATGATATAAGGAAGAATTTTGTTTAAAAAAAAAAAAAAGCCACTGGCTGCCTTCTGATAACATTGCAGTGTTGTCCTGCAATAAATTTTTTTTTTATGTAAAGAAATGCTTTATCTAATCGTTTTCCATGAAAATTCCATCATTCCTGGGAGTAGATTTTATTGTCCTGGAGAAGAGATCAAGGACCATTATGTGAATGTTATGGGGGGGGGGGGCGGCTGGTGATTTAGTTTAGAAGAGCATTTTTTTTTTTTCATCTGTTTACCTTTAAGTCTTTTTTTTTTAATTAGAGTATATTTAATTTATAGTGTTTGTGTGTGGAAAAGCATTTTTGAACAATTAGAGCTGTCCAACAATAAAATGGACATTGTAGCAAAGAAATGAGTCTCCATCAGAGCTTGTATTCATGTGGAGACTGGATGATTTATCTGTCAGAGATGTGATAGAAGGATTCTTGCATGGGGGCAGATATAGGATTAAATAATCGCAAAGTCCCTCCACTTGGAAGACTGGAGAATTTGTCTAAATACCATTCAGTCAACATATATTTGAGTGCCTCTTTTCTTTCATTTGAAAGCTTGAAATCTAGTGTTTTCTTTTTTCCTTCCTGTTTGCTGAGAGCCAAGGACTGTGAGTCTTAGTCATTGCTATGGATATTCAGATTTGGAATTTAAGAAGCTCAAGCCAGGGGTTCGAAGTGAGGTAACAGGAGCTGCTGCCCTCACCTGTTGGGTGGGGTTAGGATGGAGTCCATGGCCTGCACCTGCAGATATCAAATATAAGACTGTGCTGCCAAGAAGTTTGGTTTAGTGCTTTGAATTTCTGAGCAAGTCATTCTAGATAATGTTGGACCTTGAAATTATTTTTTAAAAATATTTTTTGAAAAGAGTGATCTACTATGTTGGTCTGTGAAGTCTGTGATGCCATGATGTTGATGGTTTTCATTGGCTTCTCACTCAAAAGCCTCTGTCTGGGGAAAGAAAAAAGCCTCTGTCTGGCTGGGAGATTGCCTGTATGCCTGTAGCTTACTCAACTCTTCTCTCTTCTGCTGAGCCCTTTTTTTGTTGGATGTTATTTGTGTGCTTATTATATATTTCCCACATCCTATCAGAAAGTTATTAAAGTGGCTGTATGAGGCTCCTTTGCCTTTTTTTTTTTTTTTTTTTTTTTAAGTGAGAAGGTTGGAATTCATTTTGCAGCTGTGCTCTTAGTTTTGGATTATTCGTGTGTTTAAGTTACTTGGGCTGCTACCATCCCCTGTGACTTAAGATGATGTCTAAACTGGGCTTGAAGAAGGAACCCTGTATTAGAGGAGGGAGAAACCATTCATCGCTGAATTTTGAAGGGATTTAATTCTTTTGGGGGGGAATTTAATTTTTAAGTATTTTATCTAAGGAACTAATTTATTTAATAATATTTTGAATTTGAGGTATCTTGGGCCAAAAATTCTTTATGTATCGGTAGTCTTTTCTGAAATTGTGATATTGAAATGGAAGTAAATTGGACATTGCTAATATGCAGACCAAAAGAAAATGTTAGGATCATAGTTTAAGAAGCCATAGTGAACTGAAGAAGTTCATTTTTTTAAACCTGAGAAGGATCTTAGAAATCTTTGGATCCAAGTCTAGGATGTACAAGAGGCAACTGAGATCCTGTAAGTAATTTGACCATAGTCCCCCAGCTAATTTATACAGGTGTAGGTAAACATCACATGATATGAAGGTGGTGGAAGTAATGACAGTATGATTGATGTCTCTTTAGAAAAGAGAATTTCTAAAACTGTAAGAGATGGGGATTGGGACTGGGACTGACCATTAGAAATAGAGGGGTGATGTGAAATAGGAAGTATTCTCAATTTTCTGATCTGCTGAGTTAAGCCTTAAATTGATTGGTTTGGTGGTGGCTCATGTGGAGGTTCAGTTAGTCATTTAATCATTTATTCATCAGGCATTTATTGACTGTCTACAATATTGTAGATGCTCTGCTGGATCTTGGGGCTACAAATATGAATAAAACATGTCCCTGTGCTCCTGGACCTCTTGTACTCCTGGAACAGTACAAGAAAGAATACTTTCTTTTGCCATCTCCCTCTCTCAAAACAATTCTATGTGAAGTTGTTAGTGACCTACTGGTTTTATAACCCACAAGTCACTGCAGTTTATTTGCCTTACTATTTCTAAGGAATGTAGAAAATCAGGATCTGATCGCACCACTAAACAAGCTATGTGTTGAGGTCAGGGTAAGTGTGATAGAGAAGTACCAGAGTGTCACCCTTAGAATTTAAGTTGTTTAGGAGATGTTTCTAAAGAGACAGTCACCTAAGGCAGCCTGTTAGCTTTGAGAACTCTGCCTTTGGCATTCCCTGAAAGCGGGGGATTGTGGGTGTGGTGGGGCAGGTATGTGCCTGGTGACTTTATGAATAAGTCCTCGTCTGCAGAGAACTGGAAATGTGTCTGAAGTGGCAGATTTCGGTGAGAAGTTGTTCTTCACTTGGTTATTGCTTCCTCAGCTGAGACTGCTAACTTCAGAGGAATGTGGGTTGGTGCCAGGCTGACAGGTCAGGGATGTAGCTCCTGCCAAAGTCAAGTCTGAAAGAGGCGATCTTTTTCAGGTTAACCTTTTTGGCAGTCATTTGTCCTGAGTGGAAAAAGGCATGTTTCCTGGGTTCATGAAGTTAATGGACAAAGACTAACCTTTGTTATGAACCTTTGGGATCTCTACTCTGCTTTGCATAATCGTAGATTGTTTTGAGTAGCTTTGTTCTTCCTATTTCCTCAGCTAGCATCAGAATACTAGCCAACTCTATAGTTACTCAGTGTATAGTATTCATTCATTCATTCACTCAACAAATGTTTACTGAGAGCAAATATTTACCTAGGGCTGTGTGCCAAGCACTGTGCCAAGTGCCAAGGGATCCATGCTGGGGATATATCAGTGAACAGGACACACAAGCTCTTTACTTTCAAGAAACTTGCATTTGGAAGAGGAGGCTAGATAGCAACTTATTAAAATAATTTCAGGATATATCAAGTGCCAGGAAGGAAATAAACAATGTTAGAGGATAATGCAGGTTGGGAATTATTCAGGGTGGTCGTCTGCTGGTTCTTTCCATTAGTTTGGATAAGCAAACTGATGGGTAAAAATGTAATACTCTAAACGGGTAGAGAAAAAGCATTACTCAGAGTGGTATTATGGTTTTGTGGCTAACGTATTAAGAAATTAATATAGGTAAATGGGTGAACTATGGTAACTAGACTTGTGGTGATCACTGTAGTGCATATCGACGCTGGACAATAATGTTAGACACCTGAAACTTATATCATAAAAGGGGAAAATGTTAATGAGGAATTAGCAAACAAAATGTTACACTTTATAATAAATTCAACTGCAATGAATGAGCTAGGGTAGTTCCTGATTTGGTTAGGAAGCTTCCAAAGTTAGGCTATGATCATCCTGTTCCAGTGTAATTTGGGCCTTATGTGTTTATTTCCTCCACAGGTGGAGGCCTGAATTTTGATCTGTGTCCTCCCTACATTAGCTGCCTGAAAGTACTTAATGATCACATGACCCTGGACATGGATGCTGTCCTATCGGATTTTGTCCGTTCCACAGGAGCAGAGCCAGGGTTGGCCCGAGATCTCCTGGAAGGTAAGAGTCTTTGGGGGAGAATAGGAAGAGAGAAAGTAAAATGTGATATTTATTTTTAGGATGACTTGGAACATTTAAGATGATCAGAAAGATGCTTTGTGTATGGTAGGCCTTACATTTAAGTTATTTCTAATAATGCACTTTGTGTATGACCTATCATAATTTTAAAATGCAAAATTTCCTTTTCACCTTGAATTTCTGGCAGCTTTCTCCACTGTCAATTTATGCTAAGGTAATGCAGTTCAGATTTTTTTTTTTTTTTTGCCATTTCTAGGGCCGCTCCCAAGGCATGTCGAGGTTCCCAGGCTAGGGGTCAAATCGGAGCTGTAACTGCCAAGCCTATGCCAGAGCCACAGCAACGTGGGATCCGAACCGAGTCTGCAACCCACACCACAGCTCATGGCAACACCGGATCCTTAATCCACTGAAGAAGGCCAGGGATTGAACCCGCAACCTCATGGTTCCTAGTGGGATTCGTTAATCACTGAGCCACGGCAGGAACTCCATGCAGTTCAGATTTATAGTAGTCCACTAAAAGCATAAGTTTAGATCTATGAGGCTTTTTCTGTATATATGGGTTTTCATATTTTGGATCATCCATGGGGTTTTTTTTTTTTTTTTCTTTACTTCCCTAACTTATATTGGTCATTCTATGTAGAGTGAATCAATTCAAGGTTTTCATTTTGCCACCTTTGTTTACTCATGTCTGTATATACACATAAGTGTCAATGTTCCAGATGTTTTTTTTTTTTTTGCTTTTTAGGGCCGCACCTGCCTAGGGGTCAAATTGGAGCTACAGCTGCTGGCTTACACCACAGCATCAGCAATGCAGGATCTGAGCCGAGTCTGCAACTGACACCACAGCTCATGGCAACACCAGATCCTTAACCCACTGAGCAAGGCCAGGGATTAAACCCATAACCTCATGGTTCCTAGTTGGATTTGTTTCCGCTGCGCCACGACAGAACTCCGAATGTTCTAGATTTTCATGTCCTTTAGGCTTGGCATCATGTCAGTAGGATTCTTTGCATAGAGTCATGGTTGAGAGATGCTTTTTGGGTTTTTTTTTAAATTTTTTATTTTTTTTCATTTAAAAAAATTTTATTGCCGTGTGGTTGATTTACAATGTTGTTTTAATTTCTGCTGTACAGCATAGTGATTCAGTTATATATATACATATATCCATTCTTTTTCAGATTCTTTTCCTCTGTAGGTTATCACAGCATGTTGAGTAGAGTTCCCTGTGCTATATAGCAGGTCCTTGTTGATCATCCAGTCCACATACAGTAGTGTGCCTATGCCAGTCCCAAACCCCCAATCCATCCCTTCTCCCCACCTGTCCCCTTTGATAAGTATGTTTTCGAAGTAGCAGATGCTCTTGGTGAAAATATATCATGACCCAAATAGGTAAGCCTGTAGGGGAAGGGGCAAGTTCTTAGCATACATAGATAATCATTTAGATTGCCAGCCCATGGAGTTCCTGTCGTGCATGGCTCAGCGGTTTACGAACCCGTCTAGTATCCGTGAGGGCTCGGGTTCAATCCCTGGCCTCGCTCAGTGGGTTAAGGATCTGGCATTGCCATGAGCTATGGTGTAGGTTGGGTCCTGCATTGCTATGGTGTGGCGTAGGATAGCAGCTGCAGCTCCAATTCAACCCCTAGCCTGGGAACTTCCATATGCTGCAGGTGTGGCCCTAAAAAGACAAAAAAGAAAAAGAAAAAAAAAAAGATTGGATTTGAGAGATATGTCAGGAGTGTAAACAACCCTGAGAATTGACTAGATATGAGGGAAGAAGAGAAATGGGGGTCTGAGGAGTGGTGAAGAGCTGAGACGATGGTAGTTTCTGGCCTGGCAGAGTTGTGATGCCATTACTGATTTAGGGAGTATGGAAGAAGGAGAAAATCAAGCTTTGGATGGAAGGTGATGGACATTCAGTTTTGGACATGTCAACTGTTAGGAGGACCTATTTTAAGGAGTTTAGCAGACAATTGGAAATACCGATCCAGTGTTCAAGACAGATGCCATTCATTCATTAGTTCAGGACAAAAGTCCTCCATTCTCAGCAAATACTTACTCAGTACCTACTGTGTACCAGGTTCTAGATGCTTGAACAAAACAAAACAGTGCCCTTACATTCTAGCATGAGAGATAGTAAACAATAAACCTGATAATGAAGTAAATCATAAAGTACTACATAATAGGGTGTTAGGTGCTATGGAAAATGTTAAGGGAATAATGAGTAGGTAGGGGAGTCCTTATTAAGAATGTGACATTTGAGCACCTGAAGCAGATGAGTTGTTTGTTGTAGGCAGTGGGAATAGTTGGTGGAAGGGCTGTACGTGGGAGCAGTCTTAGCATGTTTCTAGGAACAGCAAAGAGTATGACTGCTGCAGAGTGAGCAGAGGGAGTCCAAACAAATGGTGACTGTCATGATTCAGGAATAAATTCCTCTGGTATGGATGATTGATACAGCTTAACTGGAGAATTGTAACAAGAAGCATGACAGCAGTGGCATTAAATATATACGTAATGCTTTCTATATACCAAGCACTGTTTTAAGTGCTTTCAATTCATTTAATATTCATAATGACCCTATGTGGTATCATCTCCAGTTTCCTAGCCAGGGAAATTGAAGCACAAATGAAAGGTTAGAAAAGTAGGCCAGGTCATAGAAAAAGCCTTGAATGTCAGACAGAGGAGCCTAAGCTTTATTCTATAGGCAGTATAAGCCACTAAAAAATTTCATTACAGAACTGAAATGATCAGGATTGTGCTTTAGAAAGATTAATCTCAGGGGATCCTTTAGAATGGATTGGAGGTGGGATACTTGGTGATACAGGAATTGAGTTAAAGTGGTGACAAATGGAATAGAACAGAAAGAAGTGTGAACAATTATGCAGTATGTTATTTATTGGCTAATTTAACTGGAGAAAGCAACTGAAAAATCCCTTGTGACAAATCTATCATTTGGGTCTTTTCTTCAGCAGAGCATTGATTCTTAAATTTGAGGGTAATTAGCATTTCCCTTTGATAACCTAAATGGCAGCTATCAGCTCTTTCTTTAGAAAAATACACATACCTCTAACTTTGTATACAATTTCGGGTGGTTTAGAACACTAGAGTACAACTAGGCTAAGAATTCTCCGATCTCAGGATCAGGAGACCCAGGCTTAAGTGCAGCTGAGGACTTGATGCGAACTAGCTGTGACTTTGGGCAAATAACTCTACTTCTGTAGACTTAATTTCCTTTATCTGTAAAATGAGGTTATTAGGTCTCCAAGGGCCTTTTCACTTAAAAGGGACAGAATTTTTATGCCCATGGGGCTTACTTAGGAAATAGCCAATAAGTAAACAAAGAAATTGTGGTGTTCCAGATTGAAGTGTTATGAAGGAACACTTTAAGTAGGGGAGGGAAAGGAGGATGACTGAAGTGCGCATGAGTACATGCTTGCTGGTTTTGATGGGATGCTTAGAGTGATGGTTCCGTATCTTCCCCCAGTTTTCCCATACTCTGAGCACCCAATTCACTTTTTGCTTTGTCTCCTGACAGGAAAGAATTGGGATGTGAGCGCCGCCCTCAGTGATTTTGAACAGCTACGTCAGGTCCATGCTGGGAACCTAGCCCCACCCTTTGGTGAAGGGAGTGGTGGCTCCAGGACCCCTGACAAAGGGCTTTCTGATAGAGAGTCTGCTCGTCCTCCCCGCCCCACCCTACAGCGGCAGGATGACATCGTTCAAGGTACTGGGGTACTGAGGGCTGTTTCTCTGGAGAGGAAAGGAGGGAGGGAGTTGAGTGATTCTTTGGAGGTGATTCCTTTCCTCTCCCGCCTTCCCAGCCAAACTGATCAGAGATGACCTCAGTCTGTCCAGGTGTTGGAAGCCCTCACTGTCTGCATTCTGAACGCTATCCTGTATAGTGGCCTTCTTCAGATGCTGTGAAAGAGATAGAGGAAGGAGGATAGCAAGCTAACTGTTGAGATAAGGTACACATCAAGAGAGAATCCAAAGGATCACTCCATCTACCCCTTCAGAGGGCACTTTAATATTTATTTATCAGTATCTATCAAAATTTTTAAAATGCATATAGACTCTGTCTCTGCAATTTTGTTTCATGTGTTATCTACACGTGTGTGTATATCTATCCTTTTAAATACATATATACATACATTCATAAACAGACACGTACATATATGTAGTATAAAGCTTGAAAGTTAAAGCTTAAAAACAACTTTTAATGTCCAGTAGTAGAGGAGTTGGTTAAATAAATTGTAATCATTCATATGGGGGAATACTTTGCAGCCCTTAGAATTAAGTAGAACTTGATACTCTGTTTTGGAAAAACCACTAAAATCTATTGAGAAAGGTAAGATGCAATGCAGTTTATATAGTATGTTCCTGTTTATGCTTTAAAAAATTATTATAAAAGCTATATGTGCTTCTATGTGCATAAAAAATTCTAGAAGAATATAAAGGCTTATCTCTGGGGAAGGAAGTTTGAATGAGAGGGAAATGTCTTTGTAATACTTTAAACTTTTTGATAGTATTTTGATTTTTTTATCATGGGCATGTGGTATGTTTAAAATACTTTTAAAAAGAGTTTCAAAAACAATGTAACTATAAAATAACTTTAGACAAACTCTTTGCATACTTTGTGCATCATCTCTGGCAAATATTGGATTAAGACATGCTACCCAATATGATTTTTAGCTCTTTTGGTAGTCTTTATGTAACTCATGCCATGCAAATGAATTGTAATACTGTACTGAGCAAATTATGATCAAAGTGGAATATCTGCTGCAGAATTTTTGTTTTGTTTTATTTTTTAGGGCCACATCTGCAGCATATGGACATTCATAGGCTAGGGGTTGAATTGGGGCTACACCTGCCAGGCTACACCACAGCCACAGCAGTGCCAGATCCGAGCCATATCTGTGACCTACACTACAGCTTATGGCAACACCGGACCCTTAACTCACTGATTGGGGCCAGGGATCGAACCCACATCCTCATGGATACTAGTTGGGTTCATGACTGCTGAGCCTCAACAGGAACTCCGTGCTACACAATTTTAAGTGCTGTGTATTCAAAACAAACGAAATAATTTGGAACACCATCTATGTTAGTCTTCCTTTGTAGTATGTTAAGTAAGAATTGACTGTACCTATAACTTTTTGATAAATAGGAGTATCAGGAAAAGTTGTGGTAAATAATGTAAATAAATGTTATTGATGATAAGTAAGAAGGTTCCTGAAATGTGTAAGATTTGTCATTAATTTTCTATAATGGAATTGCTTTAGACCCTGATAATTATCAGAGAAATTATTTGACTCAGTCTAGACAAATGAAATCCCATTTCCCTTATTCCTTCTTCCCTCCACCAAACCATGACCAGATTGCCAAATGAATGGGTAATCATTCCTGTTTTGTTGGGAAATGGAAGTGGAGGAAAACAATGTCATGGAGAGAAGTTCAGGCAAATTCCAGAGAGGCTAGAAAGAAGAATATATATTTGGTGCTGATGTGAGTGCCTGTGAAAATACCACTCTCTGTTTTTCTCCAGTTGTATTTGGCTTGAGAAAGAGTCATGAAATTTGGTAGCCAGTTAGAACTCACAGCTTTTCCCTGGCTAGAAACCTTGTCAGGAGGTAACCATCACCACATGAGTGGAAAGTTCTCTGAGTGGGTTGTGTATGTTCTAAGGTGACTCCATTTCTCATTGCAGAAAAGCGCCTGTCTAGGGGCATCTCCCACGCCAGCTCCAGCATTGTTTCCCTGGCCCGGTCCCATGTCTCCTCCAATGGTGGGGGTGGGGGGAGCAGTGAGCACCCCCTGGAAATGCCCATCTGTGCCTTCCAGCTTCCAGATCTCACTGTGTACAATGAAGACTTTCGCAGCTTCATAGAGAGAGACCTCATTGAGCAGTCCATGCTGGTTGCCTTGGAACAGGCAGGTCAGTGAGTGCTTTCTTGCCCATGTTCTTCTCCCTGGTCTCTGTTCTCCATCGCTGGGCAGCCGTGTGGAGGGGCTGGGCTCGACCGGAGGCTTCCAGTCTAAGCATGTGATCTGATTGCAGTCGAACTCATCCGTGAGTCAGATAGACACGTACCAAGCTAGGCACGTCTTCAAGTTGAAGGACGCAAATAAGACACTTTCTGGAAATTTCCTGTTTGATGGAAGAGAAACCAAACATACATGTGAAAGGCCTAGGAATCAATACATGAGAAAAAAATACAATTGAATTGTAATTGGCTCTGGGCCACCCTTATGAACAGAAAGAACCGATGCTATAGATGATGCACAGTGGTGATTAATCTAAGTCATATTTATGTATATGAATCTTTCCCAAAAGATTTTATTTACTTTTACAATTATGTTTGTCTTAAATTATTGTGAAAGTTAGTAAGTATGATGGAGTGAGGCAGCTGGGATTTCTGGGAAGGCTAGTTAGATATTTAAAGATTCCCATGGAAGAACTCGGGGGTGGGAGGTTGGGGTGCGGAAAGGAAGCTTTTGTATTTCATTTTGTACCCTTTTATATTAACCGTATGCATCTATTTATAATGCTTTAAGTATTTAGCAGTTTATCTGGCTGGTATGATTATAGGCCAGTTTTTCTTTCTATGGACTTTTCAGTAATTCAGAAAAACTTTAAGCATCATTCATAAAATATTTTCCCTATATAAATAATAGGTTAACAATTGTGGGATGACTGTAGAATTGAGACTCACTTTCTAGGGTGTTTTAAGTACTTTGTCTCATTGCTTATGTCTTTAAAGTTATATAACATACATGCTGACATGTCATATATGCGGATACATGACAGTTTGAATGTATGCTTTGTTTTTGTTTTTGTTTTGTTTTGTTTTTGTCTTTTTAGGGCCACACCCGAGACATGTGGAAGTTCCCAGACTGGGGGTCGAATTGGAGCTGTAGCTGCTGGCCTAGACCCACAACCACAGCAATGCAGAATCTGAGCTGTGTTTGCCATGTTACATCACAGCTCACGGCAACGCCAGATCCCTGACCCACTGAGCGAGGCCAGAGAAAAGATCGAACCTGCATCCTCATGGATACTAGTCAGATTCATATCTGCTGAGCCATGACAGGAACTCTTGGGTTGTTATTCTTTTACTCATGATGGATTTGTGCTGATCTTTGTTGCTACAATATTTGCTGATCTCCTGACCAAGTGAAGGAATCAGAAACAGACCAAGGAGCCAACACAGATTTCAACCTATGAACTTGGCCTCATCATTCAACCCAGGTGTTCAATCTTAGCGTTATTGACACCTAAGACCAGATCATTCTTTATTGTGTTCAGCGGCCTGCCTGGCCTCCACCCACCAGATGCCAGTAGCATCCCCCCACCAGTGACAACCTAACGTATTTCCAGACATTGCCAAATGTCCCTTTGTGGACAAAATTGTCCCCACTTAAGAACCACTGTCTAACCAACTGTGCTCACCATATTCTGATGAAGCAGATATAAGTGAAGAGGGTACACAGAGTAATAGAGTGATGGTTTTATTCTGGGTAGGCTTCCTAGAGGAAGCAAACTTGGAATCTGTTTAAAAAATAGGGATGGAGTTCCCGTCGTGATGGAGTGGTTGACGAATCCGACTAGGAACCATGAGGTTGCGGGTTCGGTCCCTGGCCTTGCTCAGTGGGTTAACGATCTGGCGTTGCCGTGAGCTGTGGTGTAGGTTGCAGACGCGGCTCGGATCCCGCGTTGCTGTGGCTCTGGCGTAGGCTGGCGGCTGCAGCTCTGATTCGACCCCTAGCCTGGGAATCTCCATATGCCGCGGGAGCAGCCCAAGAAATAGCAAAAAGACCCCAATAAATAAATAAATAAATAAAAAATAGGGACGTGGGAAAAGCTCTATGGATAATCCACTCCTCTCCTTTTCCTCCTGTTTCTGTAGGGCGTTTGAACTGGTGGGTGAGTGTAGACCCCACCTGTCAGAGGCTCCTTCCTTTGGCAACTACTGGAGATGGAAATTGCCTCCTGCACGCAGCCTCTCTTGGTGAGTCTTGAAAGTGGCCCTTCATCCCTCGTAGGAGGGAAGCAGTAGTTAAATCTCATGTGCAGGACTTGATCCAACCAACCTTCATCTTAGGCAGAAGTGATAGTTCAGAGCAAGATGCGTGCATATGGGTATATGTACACGCACAGGAGATGGGAAAGAGCCCTGCTCTGGTTTTTCAGTCTTGTTTAGAAATCACCTGGAAAACACAGGATTTGGCACAGGTCCCATTCTGAGAATTGACCCTCCCAGAAGTGATGAGCAGCAGTACACAAGTAGCATACATTTGGATGTATATGTATATAATTCTACCTAGTATTTATTCTTGTGATATATAAAAAAGCTGTAATTTTGTCAGTTCCTTTTTGAGACTTACTTATTTTTTTAATGTATGTTTAATCTGGAATGATGTATTTTTCTTCTTTTTTTTCTTCCAGTTTTATTGAGCTATATTGACTTTCAACACTATATAAGTTGAAGGTGTACAGCAAAATGATTTGACTTGCATATATTATGAGATGATTACAGTAAATTTAGTGAACATCCATCCATCATCTCATATAGATACAAAATTAGAAAAACAGAAAAAAATTGTTTTCCTTGTGGTAAGAACTCAGGATTTACTCTCTTAACTTTCATATATAATGTGCAGCAGTGTTAATTATATTTTTCATGTTGTACATTACATCTCTGGTACTCAATTATCTTATAACTGGAGCTTTGAGCCTTTTAACTACCTTCATGGAGTTCCCCTGCTCCCACTCCCCGTCTCTGGTAACCACAAATCTCATCTCTTTTTCTATGAGTTTGTTGTTGAAGTATAAATGACCTACGACACTATGTTTTAGTTCCTGGTACACACCATGGTGATTCAGTATTTTTCTGAATTTCAAAATGGTCACCGTGAAAAGTCCAGTTACCCTCTGTCACTCTACAAAGAAATTACATAATTATGGACTTGTTTACTTTAAGTTGTTACGCCTATTTACAATTCAGTATATTATTTGCCTTGGATTAAGAAAAGCCCCCCCCTCTCCAACCATCCTTCAAGGTTTTTTTTTGTTTTTTTTTTTTTTGCTTTTTAGGGCTGTACCCATGGCATATGGAAGTTCCCAGGCTAGGGGTCGAATCGGAGCTGCAGTTGCTGACCTACACCACAGCCACAGCAATGTGGGATCCAAGCCACGTCTGTGGCCTATACCACGGCTCACAGCAATGCTGGGTCCTTAACCCACTGAGCAAGGCCAGGGATTGAACCCATGTCCTCATGGACACTAGTTGGGTTTGTTACCGCTGAGCCACAATTGAACTCCCCATCCTTCAACTTTTGATGCTGATTGCTATGTGCCAGACCCATCTTATTTGCTGTGACTCTGTATTTTAGTTCGTTAGACTTGGCATCAGGAGTAAGGGCTTCCTGTCAGGAGTTTGTGGGATGTGTGTGTATATATATCCCTCACTTTCAAGCTCTCAAAGTTTCTGAACCTCCAGAGCAGGAACATCTTTTCTTGCTTGATTACCTTTCCCCCAAGTCACAGTAGGGGTTTCTTTGAACTTGAGCTTCAGCCTGATTTCTTTCATGCCAGGGTCTGTGTGTCATAATTAATAAGTAGAGTTGAGTCAAGGTAAGGTGTCTTACCATTATGTTTTCTTGCCACAGGGATGTGGGGTTTCCATGATAGGGACTTGATGCTGAGGAAAGCTTTGTATGCACTGATGGAGAAGGGAGCTGAGAAGGAAGCATTAAAACGACGCTGGAGGTGGCAGCAAACTCAGCAGAATAAAGAGGTGAGGGGGCTTGGGTAGGAGCATCTTGTTTCCCCAAAGTCACCTCAGGGAAATGCCCAGTGCCTGCTAGTAGGAAACATCTTCTCAGGTACTTAGGTCAGTATTATTCCTCTTGTAATCCTGGAAATTGTTGAAAATACAGATAACACCATGGGGGACATGCTTTCTGATGCAGTTATGAGAACTGGTGTGGGGAAGCTGAGATGTGTGGAGGAGCTACCTAACATCGTGCTTCTCCACCAGGAAGCCTTTAGTGGCAATCTTTTGCAAAATGAAACAAGACAAGCTCATGGGATTTTTGTATTGTTTTGGTTTTTGTGCTTGTAATTAGACTAGACCAATTTTTAAAGACTTATTAGGATTGCAATAGAAATCCTATAGAAATGTAAATGTGTAAAACAGGTTTTGGCCATATATACCATTTTTTTTCCATATGTTCAGTTTGTTAAAAAATTTTGAGAGCATGAGTTTAAATGGGGGTTTAGCAAATGTTGAGGCTGCTTTTGTAAAAGAAAGTGACAATGGACTGTTTTTACTTTCTATCCCTATAACAGGGCCTGGGCAAAATATGGCCTATGGGTCAAATCCCACCAACCCCCTTTTTTTTTTAATGGCTGCACCCAAGGCAAATGGAAGTTCCCGGGCCAGGGATTAAATCCCAGCCACAGCTGCGAACTGAGCTGCAGCTGTGACAACGCCAGATCTTTAACTCACTGTGCCGGCCTGGGGATCAAACACACACCTCTGCAGCAACCCAAGCTGCAGCAGTCAGATTCTTAACATTGCACCACAGTGGGAACTTTGCAACCAAATATTTTTTGTAAAAAAAAAAAAAATGTATTGGAATAGCCTCTCCTTCCCCCGTTCATTTATATGTGTATATTTATGTAAGTGCTTTCCTCCTACTGCTACAGCAGCAGAATAGAGAAGTTGTATGTGGCCTGCAAAGCCTAAAAGAGTTACTGTCTAGCCTTTTATAGAATAAAGTTTGCTGATTCCTTTCCCTTTAGTAATGACATTATACAGTTACATAAAGATAATGAGTCTCCCTATTTCCTTTTGCCCTGGTTCTCTGTCTTTTGTGTTTGTTGCCTGCTCTTTGTGTATATCTTTTTGTTTGTTTGTTTGTTTGTTTGCCATGTATATAGCTGGGTGTTTCTGGCATTAGTATGGGAATATCTCTTAAGAAACTTTCCCTTTTATTCCCCCCCCCCCATCATAACAGGCCATAATATAGAAGTAAGAGTTTTTTGTTTGTTTTAGTTATTAGAATTTTATGTTCTGAAGATTTAAAATATGGAAATAAAATGTGTTGTTTCTTTCTCAGAAACAAAGAGCTCAGTTGTTAAAATAGGATGATATTAAATCAGAATCCTGTCTTTGATCAGCCAGTCTGCCCCAGAAGATTCCTGAGGGAAATAAATGCACAGCAGCAAGGCCAAGTAAATAGCATTCTTTATTGACACCAACCCCCTGGCTTCTTGGTGAGCTGAGCTGGACTGTGTAGAGAGCTTTTTTTGACTGAGCTTGAGCCAGTCTAGAGCTTTCCCTCTTCAACTGCTGAATTCACACTATAGCTGATCCTTAGATTTGACCACTTCAGACACAGGAAAAGGCCAAACCAGATCATGCCAGCTATTAAGTAAATGTGACAGCAATAGTCAGAGAATAGGTGGGCTCAACTCCAGCTATTAAGCTATTATAGTTATTATTTTAAAGGTTGGGTTAGATTATGATGATATTTAGCCAGGAGACCCAGAACTCTCAAAGTCCCCAAATGGAAATACATGCATAAAGAATAGCAGCTAATGGAGGAGCAATCTTTTTACTTCTTTTGCTCAGCACAATGAAAGTTATGTGTGGAAACTAGATAATTGTTTTAGCTCAGAACATGCATAGCATATATCCCTGTGGGGGTGGTGGGCTGGGGAGCTACTTTTTTAGCCAGCACAGAACACCAAACAACCTCTGCCTCCTTGTTTTGTTGTTGGAAATGGTGGTAAAACGCAGTAAGAACATTTTCAGCCTAGAACAGTGCACCACCTAGTGGCCGTGTGTATAAAAACAGGAAGAAAGATCAGGAGCGTGAAAGAGTGAGACAGATCCTCACAAATGTATCAGTGATCATTTATCTGAGTGACCAGAGCGCCCGATATATAACCTGTGTGTTCTTTTTATATTTAGTTGAAAAACTTTGTGGAAGCATTTTACAATCTGAAACTATCTTCATCAGAGTTCCTGTTGTGGTACAGTGGAAATGAATCCAATTAGGAACTATGAGGTTGTGGGTTTGATCCCCAGCCTCGCTCAGTGGGTTAAGGATCTGGCGTTGCCATGAGCTGTGGTGTAGGTTGCAGAGGTGGCTCAGATCCTGTGTTGCTATGGCTGTGGTGTAGGCCAGCAGCTGTAGCTGAGATTGGACCCTGAGCCTGGGAACCTCCATCTACTGTGGGTGCGGCCTTAAAAAGCAAAAAAAAAAAAAAAAGAAAGAAAATAACTTTGTCATTGTTTAAATTTTTAAAGTAAAATGTGCTCACAATAGCCTAGTTCCTGTTAAATTTGTTCCTAATACCTCTCATGTTTCCAGTGTGATTCTTTCTACTCTGTCCGTTTGTGTTTAAACTATAATTACATAGTAGGCACTAGGCATATTGTATAAAACATGGTCCTGGCTCTTTTAAGAATAGTAGCAGGAGATGGACATGTAAATACATAAGTGCAACAAAGTCACAGGTTATGACTCCTATGATAGGAGTCTGTACAGCTGGTTGAGGAGGGAGGGCACAAAGCAAGGACAGAGTGGTTGATATACTGCAGAGACTGAGGAAAGGCTTCATAGAGGAGTGACGCTTTAGTTTTTTTCCTGACAGTTGAGAAATTATTCACCAGGTGGATATGTAGTTTGCTAGTCCAGGCAGGAGGAAAAACCTAGACAAAAGCTCAGAAATATAAAACAACATGCATTCAAGGAGCTGCAGCTAATTAAATGATAAATATTAGAGAGGTGGGTTTGGGGAGCCAGGAAGTGGACAATGTAGGCTATGCTTAAGGAGTCTGAACTGTATCTAATAGGTAATGCCAATTCTTAAAAGGATTTGTTACAGGAAGAAAACAGTATCAAATTTTAGTTTTGGAGTTCCCGTCGTAGCGCAGTGGTTAACGAATCCGACTAGGAACCATGAGGTTGCGGGTTCGGTCCCTGGCCTTGCTCAGTGGGTTAACGATCCGGCGCTGCCGTGAGCTGTGGTGTAGGTTGCAGACGCGGCTCGGATCCCGTGTTGCTGTGGCTCTGGCATAGGCCGGTGGCTACGGCTCCGATTCGACCCCTAGCCTGGGAACCTCCATATGCCGAGGGAGCAGCCCAAAGAAATAGCAAAAAGACAAAAAAAAGAAAAAGAAAATTTAATTTTAGAAAAATCTTTCTTTTATTTATTTGATTTATTTCCCCAATACAATTTTTTTTCTAATGTACAGCATGGTGACCCAGTTACACATACATGTATACATTCTTTTTTCTCACATTATCATGCTCCATCATAAGTGCTAGACATAGTTCCCAGTGCTACACAGCAGGATCTCATTGCTAATCCATTCCAAAGGCAATAGTTTGCATCTATTAACCCCAAGTTCCCAATCCATCCCACTCCTTCCCCCCTCCCCCTTGGCAACCACAAGTCTGTTCTCTAAGTCCATGATATTCTTTTCTGTGGAAAGGTTCATTTGTGCCGTATATTAGATTCAAGATATAAGTGATACCATGTGGTATTTGTCTCTCTCTTTCTGACTTACTTCACTTAGTTCCATCCATGTTGCTGCAAATGGCATTATTTCATTCTTTTTTATGGCCAAGTAGTATTCCATTGTGTATATATACCACACCTTCCTAATTCAATCATCTGTCAATGGACATTTGGGTTGTTTCCTAGAAAAATCTTTCTGGTAGCATTGTAGAAAATGGATCTTAAGAATGTAGGACTGGAAGCAGTAAAACCAGTAAAGGATCCATTGCAGTAGTTCATGCTTAATAATTGTTGACTAAGTGATCCAAGTGAAGGGTGGGTGAAAGGAGAGGAGTCTTAAATAACTCCTTGGCTTCTAGTTGGGTATTTGAGTGATAGTGTTGTTCACAAAGGTAGGTATATAGGAAAAGTGGGTTTTAGAAAATGTAGAAGTTCAGTTTTAACTGAATAGAGTTTGAGGGGGTCATGGCAGGTCTGGGCTAGAGAGGAAGATTTTTAGAGTCCCGAGCATATAGATAGCAGTAGATGAGATTATAGTAGTAGAAGAGACAACCCAGAAGGACTCAATCATTGAGACAACATCAGTATTTCTGAGGTAGATAGTTCAGAGAGGTGGGAGAAAGTAGTGTCGTGCGAGCTAAAGGAAAAGGAAGTTTAAGGAGGTGATCAGATGGCACACAAAGGCTAAGAAAGATGAGAAGTGAAGAGTCCACTGAATTTGGCAATTAGGTGGTCATTGTCAGAGTTCCCTGGTGGCTCAGTGTGTTAAGGAACCTTAATCTGTCATTGCCACTGCCGTGGCATAGGTTCATTCCCTGGCCTGGGAACTTCCACATGCCATGGGCGTGGCCAAAAAAATAGAAGGCTATAGTCTTTTGCTAGAGTCAGGTAAAGTAGGGGGTAAAGGGCATAGGCTAGAGGGCAGAAGCAGAAGCTAGACTGTAATGGGTCAGAAAAGAATGGAAGAAGTCTGAGAGTGGCACACACGATTCCTTCATGAGTCTTGAGTATTTGTAGTACAAATTATTGTACTATTGTTGTACAAGCCAAGTGCTAAGAGAATAGGGAGTAGAATAACACAAGTGAGTTGGAATGGCTGCTGCCTCTTGAACCTGACTTCTCATTGCTTGATATCCCTGCCTGTCTTTCATAGTCAGGACTGGTGTACACAGAGGATGAATGGCAAAAGGAATGGAATGAGCTGATCAAGCTTGCCTCAAGTGAACCCCGCATGCATCTAGGTACCAATGGAGCCAACTGTGGTGGGTAAGTATGTCTAAGTAGGGGAGCAGGAAGTAATCTCTGCTGAGTTCTCAGTGTCCAAAGAGCTCTGTGCTAAGAGGATGTTAGAAAGAGAGGGGAGAAGCCATGGCAAGGGCACAGAGGGTGTAACGGCATGGTACCTTCTAGGACCTATGGGTGGTTCACTGTTACCAGCATATAGAGTACATAGTGCGGAATGATAGATGAAGCTAGGCAGTCTAGATTTTTTTTTTTTTTTTTTGGTCTTTTTGCTATTTCTTTGGGCCGCTCCCGCGGCATATGGAGGTTCCCAGGCTAGGGGTCTAATCGGAGCTGTAGCCACCGGCCTACGCCAGAGCCACAGCAACGCAGGATCCGAGCCGCGTCTGCAACCTACACCACAGCTCACGGCAATGCCGGATCGTTAACCCACTGAGCAAGGGCAGGGACCGAACCCGCAACCTCATGGTTGCTAGTCGGATTCGTTAACCACTGTGCCACGACGGGAACTCCAGGCAGTCTAGATTTTTGTCTATTCTATCCAGACTTTGGGAAACTGCGGGACAAATGGCCTGCTTTCCTCAAAAAATAAAGGCAAAGAAATAAAAGGGAGAAGGAACCCAAATTTAAAGATACTTAAGAGGCACATCAACAAGTTGGAATGTATAGATGTTATAAGACAGTTAGGGAAATGTGAATAATGTGTACATTATTGAGTTTTTAAGGTGTAATATTGATGGTATTGTGGTAGTTTTTAAACTGTCATATTGATAATATTGTCATTATTAAAAGAAATCATTTTTTAGAGATAGAAACTGAAATATGCTTGGATGAAATGATATGATGTCTAGGATTTGCTTCAGAATAATCTGTTGGGTAGGTTGGAGGTAGGGGCCAATTCTTACAGAAATATATCAAGGTCTAGGTAAAACAAAACTGACCATGAGTTTATAATTGTTGAGGCTGGCTGATGGATACACGAGAATTTGTTATGATATTCTTTCTAGTTTTGAATATGTTTAAAATTTTAAAATGTTCTGTAGTAAAAAGTTAAAAATTATAACCTCCCCAAACTTTATTATATATGAGAATAATAATAATCTGGAAAGATTGTTTAAAATGCAGATTTTTGGACTTCCACCCAAGGGAAGTCCAATCAAGTTGGACTGAGGTAAGGCCCAGAAATCTGCATATGTAGTAACCACCCCTTGTTAAATAACATTGCTTTGGGGGGCAAGAAACTGCTGAATTGTGAGTATGCAAGTGATGGGAGCAAACTCATGAATTTGAACACACTGACAGCAGAACAGATGATAAAGTGGAGAAGAGTAGTAGTAATCCAGGAAAGAGGGGGCCGTGAGTGTGAGCAAGGGTGGTGGGTTGCAGTAGGCCACAGGAGACAGATCCAAGAGACACATAAGGTAAGGAACCAGTCAAGCCAGGTGATTAATTAAAAATTAGATACAAAGAACAGTCAATATTTCATAGATTTCTGATTGGCTACTAAGAACATGGGTGAGGCTGTTCTTCAAGTATGGGAACATGGAAGGAGGGATTTTTGTTTGGGTTTTTGTTTTGGTAGGACATGGTGAGTGTGATGTGTGGGTTGTTGTGGTGGGTAATATAAGCAGGGTGAGGCTACACAGTTGTGTATTGAGCTACTGGATATAGAGAATTGGGGTAGGTCGTTGAATAAGATGAGTATTAAGAGAGGGCCTGCCTTCTGATTTCTAACACTGCTTTAACCCTTGAACCTCCACATTTCTTTTCTTGCATTCCCCCATATGTGAAACAAAAGTAGAAACAGCCATGGTAGGTAGCATGAAGCAATCAACTATGTCTATGGTATCCTTAAGAGTGGAAAACCAGGAAAGGAGCCTTTCTCCTTTTCCTCTTTGCAGAACTGGTCTTCAGGGGTCTCTTGTTTTGTTTTCTTCCCTCTCCCTTCCACTGCACCCCTTCCACTGTCTCCCCTCCTGCGACTCTAGGGTGGAGAGTTCAGAAGAGCCTGTGTATGAGAGCCTGGAAGAATTCCACGTCTTCGTCCTTGCCCACGTGCTTAGGAGGCCCATAGTCGTGGTGGCGGACACCATGCTGAGGGACTCTGGTGGGGAAGGTGAGTCAGTGGATCCTCACTCTACCCTGAGCAGCCCTATTTGCAGAGCCTCAGGCTGAGCACTGCGAGGAGGACAGGAAAAGGGCTATGTAGACCCTTTGGGAAAAACAAGGTATAAATTAGAACAATGCAGGATTCTCAGGAGATTCAGAGTAAATTGCTGAGGCTTCTTAGGAAAGAATTATTAAACATGAGTTGGAATGAAAGAGGGGCTCAATTGGCAGAGTGGTGGGGAGGCATTTCCCACTAGGCAGGAATATAGCCTTCATAATAATCTTCATGGTATTCTGCAGCGTTCGCCCCTATTCCCTTTGGGGGAATCTATCTGCCCTTGGAGGTTCCAGCCAGCCAGTGTCACCGCTCCCCTCTGGTGCTCGCCTATGATCAGGCCCACTTTTCTGCACTCGTGTCCATGGAGCAGAAGGAGAATGGCAAGGAACAAGGTGTGGAATGCAATGTCTGTGTCTCCGGTGTCTTTTGGTCTGCTTTTCACTTGAAAAAACTGAAATGAGAGAGAATGTATGAGGAAAGAGTCCAGACAGAGCACACTGATAATTTTTTACTAAGCTATGAGATATACTGGGGTTTTAAAATTTAAAGGAAAAAAAAAAAGGTTTGGGGAAAAACACAGCCTATATTCCCTGCTCTGATATATTAAGGTCATGGAAGCTTCCAAATGATGCTTTACTCTATTTGCCTTAATAGTGACTTTGAATTCCCTGAATCTATGTTAACTAGCAAGAACATCATGGGTGCTAGCTGACCAGCTGGTGGGAAGCTGTGGCAATTAATGGCCTAAATTGTATGCTGGATAGTTAGGGAAAATCTGCCTGTTAGTTTTTAATGCTAAGGTAATTCACATGTAAACTGAGAAGTGACTCCAGTTAGGGAGGGACTTTTGGTATGATTCAGCCTTTTTACTGAAGTCAGTCTGTGTTCATTTGCCTTCCTCTCTCCTCATGGAGACTCCTTGATCATATGTCTTTTGCCTCCCCAGCTGTGATCCCACTTACAGATTCAGAGCATAAGCTGCTGCCCTTGCACTTTGCCGTGGACCCTGGAAAGGGCTGGGAGTGGGGCAAAGATGACAATGACAATGTCCGACTGGCCAGGTGAGGCAGGCCTAGCCTTTCTGCCTGCAGTGAGGCTGTGATCTCTTCCACCTACAGCATCCATCTCCCAGGGACTTTTCCTCAGCTCAGAGGCAAAGACAGTTACATCCTAGTTCTGGTGTCTTTGAGAAGATGGAAAGGTGGGAGACATATCAGGCACCAGGACTCTTTGCAGCGTGCAGCTGCTCTCTTTCCCTGTGAAAGAGAAGGAAATCCTTAGGTTTCCTTACAGTCTGAGGAATGTTCTTGCAGAATCCACAAAACAGCGATCAGAAGATCAAGATAATGAAATTACACTTCTCCCAGCCCAAATGAGAGGGTTTTTAAATAGTTGACCAAAATAGTTTGCTGTGGACTTTTGCTTTTCTGGAATCAAAACAGCAAGAAAAATACGTTCTCTCCACCCCCACCCCAGAAGTTGGTTTCCTCTTCCTGTCTCCACAGCTTCCTAGGAAGAGCTTGTGCATGTTAAAGCTCCTCCCTTACCTGTTACCCAGTGCTTCTTCTTTGCGCTCCTGAAACTGGACCCAACTAAAAGGGTCTGCTTTAAAAACCAGAGTTTGTGGCTTTTTAAATAAGTTCTCGCCTAATTGTCAAAAGCGCCTTCTAAGTAATAATTTGCACCAGTAATAATATAATGGCTACCTTTTAGTTAGTATTTCCTATTTTCCAGATACTGTGCTGGGCCCTTCCCAAATGCTATTTAAATCTTCATAACAACCCTAAGGGATAGATGTTATAATCTCTACCCATTATCAACCCCAACTGAGTTTCGGGAAGGTTGAAGTGACTTGCCCAAGGCCATAAAGCTTAGTAATTGGTGGAGCTATAATTCAGACCCAGCTCTGTCTGAGTTCCCAGCCATGTGTAGCCCTCTTCCAGCCTACCTCCCACCCAACTGGATCACATTGCTTTGCCTTTTAAAGGTCACAGTATGGTTTTAATTTTTTTTCCTCCTTTTCACAGTGTAATCCTGTCCCTGGAGGTCAAATTGCATCTGCTGCATGGCTACATGAATGTGAAGTGGATCCCAGTGTCCTCTGATGCGCAGGTGAGGGCTTCCCACCCCACCCTTACATGTCCTCATTTTCGGTGTCAGGGACAACAAGGGCATCTGGTGGGGGCCTCCTTCTGAGTCTCTTAAGTGGTGGCTTAGATTGAAGGTTCGGAATAACTGGAAAATATCAGATAAATTCCAAAAGACATTTTCCTGCCTTTCTACCTGTTAGTGCGCTTTGTCTTCTACAGCTTCTCACCCACCAACCTCTGCTTTCTGATACTAAGCCACAAGAAAAGATGTTTTCTTGACTTTTTGGTGAACTTGAGATTGTTATTTGTTCCAAGCCCTCCATACATAGAGCTTTGTGTTGGGCACTAGGGGAGATAGAATAGCTCCTGATCCAGTAGGTTCTGAGGATACCATTATTTTCCATAGAATAGAACAAAGAAGCAAAGGAAAATTGATGGACTCCAGGGCTGAATGTCTAAAAGTCGAGGGGATATAGAATGGTTAGACTTGGGATGGTTATTCAAGACTTCCTTGAGTTTAATTTTGGGCAGAATTTAGCATAGAAAAACTTATAAAGGATATTTATAGCATCTATAGAATATTCTCTCTTCTCATCCAAAGGCCATGTATTTGTACAGCTGCTCATTGTTCTAAAAGAGCAATCAGGCTTCATTTTGATGTTTCCTTATTACAGAAGGGAGTCAAACTGCAGAGTGTGGGGGAGATAAAAGTTAGATATTAGATGCATCTTCCCCCAGTTCATGGGAGGGCTGACGAGCTGGGGAAGGACACTGCCCTCCTGGGTGACCCTTCCCTCATCATGACGGCAGCCCTTCTCTGGAACTAGGCAGTTACTCCGAGGAAGGAGTTCATAGAGATGTTACCACCCCTCTCCCACATGGTAATTCCTATAGCATCAGCTGCAGAGAGCCCCGTGAGCCGGATGGATGGGCCAGAGGTTCCTGGGGGTTTCCCTCAACCAGACCAATGGGATTACTGTCCACCATGTTCTTGTCTCTTCCAGGCTCCCCTGGCCCAGCCTGAGTCCCCCACAGCCTCAGCTGGAGATGAGCCCCGGTCTACCCCCGAGTCTGGGGAATCAGACAAAGAGTCAGTTGGCAGCAGTTCTGCCAGCAATGAGGGCAGCAAGCGGAAAGAGAAGTCAAAGCGAGATCGGGACAAGGACAAGAAGAGAGCAGATTCTGTGGCTAATAAACTGGGCAGTTTTGGCAAAACCTTGGGTAGCAAACTCAAGAAGAACATGGGAGGCCTGATGCACAGCAAGGGCTCTAAGCCTGGAGGGACAGGAACGGGGTCAGGGGGAAGCAGCGGCACTGAGACACTGGAGAAGAAGAAGAAAAACTCATTGAAGAGCTGGAAGGGTGGCAAGGAGGAGGCAGCTGGGGACGGGCCTGTATCTGAGAAGCCCACATCTGAGTCCGCTGGTAATGGAGGGAGCAAGTATAGCCAGGAGGTGATGCACAGCCTGAGCATTATGCGGATTGCAATGCAAGGGGAGGGGAAGTTTATTTTTGTTGGAACTCTGAAGATGGGTCACCGTCACCAATATCAGGAGGAGATGATCCAGCGCTACCTTTCTGATGCCGAGGAGAGATTCCTGGCAGAGCAGAAGCAGAAGGAGGCAGAGAGGAAGATCATGAATGGAGGGGTAGGGAGTGGGCCTCCTCCAGCCAAGAAGCCAGAGCCAGATGGCGGGGAGGAGCTGCTGACTGCCCCTCCAGCAGAATCCAAGGCAATGGCATTCTCTACTGGCTACCCTGGTGGCTTTACCATCCCTCGGCCTTCTGTGGGTGGAGTCCACTGCCAGGAACCCCGGAGGCAGTTGGCAGGGGGGCCGTGTGTGGGGGGCCTACCACCGTATGCCACCTTCCCCAGACAATGCCCGCCTGGGCGACCCTACTCCCATCAGGACAACATCCCTTCTCTGGAGCCAGGCAGTCACTCCAAGGATGGAGTTCACAGGGCTGCATTGCTACCCCCTCACTTCCGCGTGGCTGATTCCTATAGCAACGGCTACAGAGAGCCCCCTGAGCCAGATGGATGGGCTGGAGGTCCCCGGGGCCTTCCTTCAACCCAGACCAAATGCAAACAGCCAAACTGCAGCTTCTATGGACACCCTGAGACAAACAACTTCTGCTCCTGCTGTTACAGGGAAGAACTAAGGAGAAGGGAACGTGAACCGGGTGGGGAGCTGCTGGTGCACAGGTTCTGAATGGGGAAACCTCAGTGGCAAGGGGGCTAAACAAAGTTAAGCTCAACTAATTGGCTTTTAAGACCCAGCCCCCACGTTGATGGGGCAAATGCAGTAATGTTTGTGGGAGCCCGGCTAAAAACTTTTAAATGTGTGTGTGCTCTGGAGAGCTGCCAGGCTGGCAAGAGCAGGTCAGGGCTGGATGGTGCCTTGAGGGCTGTACTGGTCCTTTGCCGATCTTGACCTGACGGGACTGAAAGGGTACAAGGGGGAAAGATGGTAATTCTGTGTCATGACCCCTTGGGTCCAGCCCGGGACCTGAGGGGAAGTAGTAAGGGAAGATTTGGTGTGTAGGGTGGGGAGATGGGCAGAAGTCTGGGGGAGGAACAGGCAAAGGAGGTTCTCGGTCAATAAATGAAAAAAACAGACCAAAGTTTTTTTAGGTTGGAAAAAGCACATGATGGTAGAGTTGGGAGTGTGGAGGGAAACTGGGAAATTAGATTTGCTGTTGACATGAACTGAGGTAAAAATTTAGGGTTGGATAAATTCTTCCTCCCGAAGGATCTGGAAAGACAAGGCAATAATGTGTGCTCATGGGTGTTTATTAGGAAGGAGGGGGATTGCTTAAATCAGTTTAGTGAGATGGAAAAGGGAAGAACTTAAAAGGGGAATCTTTTTTCCTCTTGAGTTTTATTTCCTTCTAAATAGCCATCTGTCATCCTTCTAGTTTGAGAGGAGATTGCTGATTGCCCCTATCTTTTCCCATCCTTTTTGAGGGCTGAGCTCAGCTAAGTTAAGAAGGTTGTGATTTTTTTTTTTTTTTAAGACTAATTTTATTAAAAAAAAAAAAAAAAAAAGTTCCCTCTGGGGAAGGGAAGAGAGTGATGAGAAGAGCAGCTGTGTGTATTGAATTTTCTCCACGTGAACTGGTGCAGAGGTGATCTTTTTTTAACTGCTTAGCAATAACCACACATTGGGGTTTGAGTGCACCTTGGGATGGGTGGAAGGAGGACAGACTTTTGGCCAGACTGTTTCAAACAAAACCAAAAACCTAAATAGAGCACTACCATCTTCTGCTGCTGTGTTTCTGTAGAAAGCCACTTATTTTTTAGATTTTTTTTTTAAAGAAATGAAACAAAAAGACTCCAGTAATAAGCAAAAAACATTTTAAAAAATGATTTTTTCCCTCCTGTTTAAGTGATTCTTTCTCCTTCCTACTTTTGGAGAATGAACTTAACATCCTGGCTTCTTTTGTTAAGCCATAGCTGACCTTAATCTGTGGATAGTTTATTAAAATAATAAAAAATACTTTGTAAGAAGAGATATTTTTGATAATAGGACTGATGTTGAAACTTGGGGTAGGGGTTGGGGCAATTTATAAAAAGGTAGTTAGAGAAATATATTTTAGTGAACTATAACCACAGATCACAGATTACTCCAATGAGCTGATCTGTCTTTGGATTTCCCCTTTTCCCTGACCCATCCTTTTTCCCCAGGGGGTGGGAGTGGGCCTGTGGACACAGTACAGGGAAGCTCCTTTGCATTTTGCACAAAGCACAAGTCTGGACAGTCTGTACTCTGGCCAGCACCATTTCTAAGAGCTTTAAACTGGAGGACCTATCCTGGGCCAGTTTTCCCTTTTCTTTCAGTTTTTTTTTTTTTTTTCCCTGGGGGGGGGAAAATCAACTATGCAATTGTATACACTACTGGGTGCATATGAAGAAGGGGAATAAGTGTACTTAAGTGTCCAGAGTGTTAACTGGGGCTATGTTTCTGTATTTGGATTTCTCTTTTGAGGTATGTACTCATAAACCATCCTGTGGAATATAATCCCCACATTTGATCCAGGGCAGACATGGGCTGAATGTGTGTGTTGGGGGAACTCATGTTTGCCATATGTTGCTTCTGCCTAATCAGGAACGTTGTCATCCCATCACCCCCTTGGTAACAAAGCCAGCCAAGATTGTCCTCTTCATTGGAACTGCCCACAGTTTAGAAAATTTGCTTTGTCCTCAACAAACTTGAAAGTCACTTATTTTCTAAATCCGATTATCTGATGATTTAATAATTTCCTATGGCTATTAATTCTTAGACTTTTATTTGAAAATAGACTGGTGTTAAGGAAGCAATGAGGTCAAAGGAGACAGGTTCCAAAGGAGCGTATGTATGTATATATTTCTGGGCAGGGCCAGGGCTAGTATGAGTTGAGCACTCCTCTCAGGTTCAAAATTTAAGGAAATGACGAAAAACAGTAATCAAGATAAGTACTGTTTTGGAGTTCCCATCGTGGCTCAGTGGTAATGAACCCAACTAGTATCCATGAGGATGCAGGTTTGATCCCTGGCCTCGCTCAGTGGGTTAAGGATCTGGCCCTGCCCCGAGCTGTGGTGTAGGTCACAGATGCAGTTCGGATCCTGAGTTGCTGTGGCTATGGGATAGGCTGGCAGCTATAGCTCAGATTCAACCCCTAGCCTGGGAACTTCCATATGACTTGGGTGCGGCCCTCAAAAAAAAAAAAAAAAAGATACTGTTTTAACGTAGTATTTTTTAAAATTAATGCAAAAAATCCATGACAAGCAAAATATCACAATCTTAAAAAGATAGGCTCCAACAGGACTGGGATTAGGGTGAGGAGAGAAAATCTGAATTGAATAAGTACAGGATTGAATCCTGTCTTTATTTAAAATTTTGATGCTTTGTTCATTGTGGATTAGTTTTGATTTTCAAAAAATACTGCATTAAAATAGCATCTTGCTTACTGGGTTTGGGGGCATCCCTTAAATTTTGTGCCCAAAGTGAGTGCCTTGCCCTCCTCATCCTGTTTCTAGGGTTAGAACAACACTGGTGGGACCACCATCTTATGAACTTCTGTCCCCTAATATGCACCCAAACAACAGGTGGCTCAAACTCACACCTAGAATTTGCACAGCTCACCTAGCTTTCCTATAGGCATCCATCTATACCATAGGATTTTGGCCTGAACCAATAGGAATGGAAATTGACCAGGGGTACTCCCAGGGAATAAAACCAGGAAAGTTTTGATTCTCCACTGGACTGCTGTGTTTGGATTTGATCTGTTACTAGATTCTAGTTAATACTTTTGTTTTTAAAAACTGAGGACAAATGAACAAAAAACAGAAACCTGTGTCGTGTTTGTTTTTGTTTTTGTCATGACTTATAAATTAACCAATCTCAATTCCTTCTGCCTTTTCAAATAAAGGTGGGAATTCCGGGGGATGGCCTAGGAGTGACTGTGGGAAAATAGGACTTTATTTAGGCCCTATAGCTTTTTTATTAAGAAATTTTTTAATTTGGAAAGGTAACCTTATTGAAGCATTTAAAAAACCTCTTCATTCTAAAGACAAGGGACCCTGAATCAACGGATGTTTTTCCAAAGGGATGAATAAAGTTTGTTTTACTTTATTCTTTGAGAGGGTTGTAGGATGGGAGGGTGGTGAAAAAAATAATGCCTGGAAAATTAAAAGACTCGGGTTAGTTTGTGGTATTTGGGGAGGATGAGGGGGTGGAAGAGGTAAGCTCAAGCAATTCCTTGTTGGGGAGAAGGGAGGAGATGGGTATGTGACATGCACTCAAAATGAGGCAAGGCTAAATTAAAGAGAATGTGGGTGACGGGGGTAAGCAGACCCCGTAACCCTAGTTGAGGGATGGTATCATCTCTCAGGCTTTAATAAGTGCACTTAGTTCCTTTAATCCAGAGTATCAGGGTACCTACTTTTCATTGGAGAGGGGAGATTTTTCAGGGCTCTTATTTTTCCCTTTTTGATTTAAGACAGTGCTACCCCCCCCACCCTACATTCTCCACCCCAGCCCTGATGGGGCAAGTATACTATAGAATAGGCCTCCAAGTTCCTCCCTTGATCTATAATTGGTTTTACTGAGAGCTATCAGATTTAACCAAACGTTTTTCCCTCATACTGGATTCTATCAACAAAATAAAATTATATTAAAAGGCTTTTTAAAAAAGATTTAATCTCTTCATGGTGTTAAAGTCAGAGCTGTACAGGGCCTGGAAGATACCCCTCCCTCTCCCATTGGCTCAGTTCTTTCTCGAGTGAAACTAAAGCTCACAGATCAATAAAACAAAAATTAGCACTGACTTCACACTGTATACTTGGGAGTGGTACTGAGCTGGAAAGAATGGAGCTGGTTCTGAATGACTTTTGAGAACCTAGCTTTTGCTATTTTTACTACTTTCTAAACAGCCACACGTCCAAGGTTCCAGTCACATTTTGTCTTTCCCAATAAAGACATTCAAAGATGATTGTCCCTGAGTTACTCAGACACCTCTGGACTCTGTGTCCTTTTCTTTTTCCAAGGAGTCAGTGCCCCAGACACAACAACCAAAGGTGAGAAGACAGAATAAGAAGCCCCTTCCCTGGTGGGAATCACCTGCACCCCAGATTTTTCTAAATTCCTTTTCCCTCCAGGCTCTTCAACTACAGATTCAGTGACTCATACAAGCAGTCTGTTCTTTCACTTTAGATACTTGGTCTGCAAATCAAAGGGTGTTATGTCCCCCGCATCTAAGTTGATTAACAAAATATTTATTATGACTTCCCCCAGAGACATTCTTCATGTCACCTCCCTTCACTGGCCACATGGGTAAGGGGCCATGGAAAAGAGGCAGGGAAGCTGGCTGATGGTTGTGCAGAGAGGTGCGGGGGTGGGGAGGACCTTGGCCTCTTTCTGTGCTTAAAACTGGATCTGTGACTCATCCTGTGAGTCAGTCAGCTCCACCTCCTTCCTCTGGCTGCCCCTCCCAGCAGCCTTAACTCCCGGCAGAAAACTGTAACCATACCAGGATTCTGAAAATGGAAAACTTTGATACAGCCCCTTGCCTCTCCACCCTTCCTTTCATCCCCTAAACTTCCACTGGGTGTGAGTGGGGTGATAAGAAGTGGTCCTCCTGTTACTTAACCCTCAGCCGTTGCCGCCCTTGCATCCCTGATGAGGTACAGATCCAAGTCACCCATTTCTTTCTTTTTTTTTTTTTGGTCTTTTTGCCTTTTCTAGGGCTGCTTTCATAACATATGGAGGTTCCCAGGCTAGGGGTCAAATTGAAGCTGTAGCCGCTGGCCTACGCCAGAGCCACAGCAATGCAGGATCCGAGCCGCATCTGCAACCTGCACCACAGCTCACGGCAACGCCGGATCCTTAACCCACTGAGCAAGGCCAGGGATCGAACACGCAACCTCATGGTTCCTAGTCGGATTTGCTAACCACTGTGCCACGACGGGAACTCCTGAGTCACCCATCTTCTTTTCTGCCTCTGACTTTTCCCTCATTGCCCTGATTTTATTTTATTTTTTGCCACACCTGCAGCATGTGGAAGTTCCCAGGCCAGGGATTGAACCTGCACACAGCAGTGACCCGAGTTACTGCAGTGACACCACCAGATCCTTAACCCACTGCATCACAAGAGAACTCCCTCCCTTGATGGTTTTTTTCTGTATTACTCTGCTGTTCCTATACCCCAAGTATTGAAGAATAGAACAAGGCTCTTGAATGAAGGGTTGTAGGAGAAGGAAAGTGAATAATGGATTTTTAATTTGTGGTACATACCTCTTCCTATTGCCACAGACCTTGAGAAGTATTTTCTTCTTCCAAGAAAGGCCCATGGAATGCAGGTGGGGGAGGAGGTGCTTGGTAGCATTTAGGACTTCTAGAATCAGGCTTCTGGGTCACCTTTCTAGCAGGTGTAGGCCTCTCTGTTTCAGATCAACTCCTTTCACACAGTAGATTCACTATTTCCACAGCTCCAGCCAAGACAGGGAACTTTTAAAGCCGGAAGGGTGTGTGTGCTGGGAGGAGGAGAGAGTTCAGAAACTTTGGAAATCTTGGGCCCCCACCTAAGAATTGCTGCCTCTGTACGGTCTCTAAATCAATAAAACAGCAGCTCATTAACTCTTACTTTGTATTTTATTTCCTTTTTCAAATCTAGATGTAGATTTTTGCAGTCCTACTCCCAGTCACTGTCAGCTACAGTTCCTTTACTTTCCTCCCAGTGCCCTCCCCACCCATCTTTGCTTCTTGAGTTGCAGGGATGGGATTGTTGCACTGAACAGTTTCCAGCCCTCAGCTTTCAAAGTCCTTACATGAATCTTTAATTTGGAGATCTGGTGTCTGGGCTGGAAGGAGGGCTCTTGTACCAGAAGCGGCTCTAGTTTCCAATAGGGGTGTGTGTGTGTGGGGGGGGGGGGGTGTGTGTGTGTGTGATGGATTAAGTGGTAAGATCTTTTCCTTGGTGTGTGTGTGTTTGATGGATTAAGTGGTAAGATCTTTTCCTTGGGCCGCCCATCCCCACCCCCAAAACTTGCAAGTAAACATACCTGTACTTATGTCTGCATCCTGCAGATATTTCAATTTCTCTCCCTACTTTTCCATTGTACCCTTAGGAAGTATGCTTCATGCTCTCTGGAGGATATACAAAAACACTTTAACTCACTTTCCTCCCCAATTCTTGGGCCTCCCTAGGCAACAATCTCCTGAAGGCCAATTTCCATTTATTTCTTCTCAACAGCTTTTGTTAGGTCTGTCAGGGGAGGCAGTAAGGAGAACTTTACTTTTATTTCCCTCCCACCCCTCCCCCTCCCCCTTTTTAGGAAAGCATGAGAAAACCAGTTTCCCAGGGAAGCCATCACTGTGAGTCCCAGGAAGTGGCCCACATGATTTCAGTTTAATACTGGAATTACTGCTCCCCTCAGTCTCCAAGCTCATTAACAGGAAGCTAATAGGATCTGGGATTAGGGTAAAGAAGGGAATCTGGGTATTTTTCTCAGTTCCTCATTTTTTCCGCACCTTTCTTAGGCTCCTCCACTTCCTCTCCACCCTTCCAAAATTGTGTGTATTCCCCTTTAAGGGGCTGGGCATCTCTCCCGCCCTCTTTAGAGTCGACACCGAAGTTTCCGAGGAGCCTTCTCTGGCTGCACTGGACACACCTTTCAAAGACCCCAAATCGTGCTCCGTGCACCACAGATGCTCCTTTCCCTTGAATCCTCCCCCTGCCCCTCTCAGCTTTCCTTCTCTCAACTATCAGATTCAGCCTCTCCCCAAAGGGCTTGAGCATCCTCGCCCCTCGAGTGCTCCATCCCCGGATGGAGCCAGAGAAATGTGGTGGGGGGGCCGGGGCCAGAGTTTCAACATCGCCCCCCAGAAGGAGGAGCCAGAGATGGGGGTAAGGAGTGGAAACTTGGACTTGGGGAAGGGGGGCATTGGCAAGAGGGTGTAAATAGGGGTGATGTGGAGAAAGAGGGAGGAAAAGGATCTTGAGGAGGAGGAGGGTGTGTCTCACATCAACCTCGGTTGATGGAGCTTGGTATTTTTCAGTCTCAAGTTCATTGTCTCATTATCCATTAACCAGCCCCTCCCTTCACTATCTACCAACCCCAGTCCTGAGCTCAGTTTCCCCTGAGACTGAGTTAGGCCGCCAAAGGTGGCTGCTGAAGTAACCCTAGACCCCAGGATTGGAGAGGCCTGGGGATTAACCCTACACTCTTCCCAGCTCTCGGGACCAAAGTCTGTCCAGGGGCGTGCAATGCCAGAGCCCAGAAGTCGTCAGCTTGGCAGTTGCCTGGCCTCTGGATGCCTCCCAGGTAATAATGCCCTTCCAATACTTCTGATCTCCAAAGACTCCTCCATATTTCGTCCTCCTCAAACCTTGTTTCAAATCTCACCACCAAGATACCTCTGTATTCCTCTCCTGGCTCAAAGTGCTTCTGCCTGAGGCTTGCTCTCCTCTCTGTCCAGGGCCGGCTACGAGCTTGGACCTTGATGGCTCGTCTTGTTTTCTTGACCCTGTTACTCCTTTTCTCATTTACTTATTCCATAAATATTGGAGTGACTACTATGTGTGAGGCGCTGTCTAGACTCTAGAGTAAATGAATGTAAATTCTCTCCTCCTAAACTTTCATTCTCATGGGGTGAGGGGAGGATCTTAATCTTCCCTCTTTAGATTCTCCTGTCTGAGAGGAGTGGGTGTATGCAAGTGTGGACAACGCAGGGAACAGTCATAACCTCGCTTCCATTCTTGCCCTGCAGGGGAGCAGATCCTAGCATGGGCCCCAGGGGTGAGGAAGGGGCTGGAACCTGAATTGCCAGGAACCCTGATTTGCAGCAACTTGAGGGTCACCTTCCAGCCCTATGGATGGCAGCGGAGTCAGGTGAGATGGTTAGGGCAGTAGAAAGGACAACTTGCAGGAAGTGGGTAAGGAAGTCTAGAAGATTTCGACAAACATTACAGGAAGTGTGATAATAAGTTATGCTTAAGGGCTGTCTTCTGAGAGTATCAGGGATAGTCCATGGGGACGCTCTCCAGGGAGGCTAGAGCTGCCAAGGTAGGATATGAACGAGACTCCAGACCACTTCAGCATCAGTCATGTGCTTCCTCTAGGAGACTCCCCTGAGCAGTGAGTATGATTTTTCCCTGGCCAACATTGGACGATTAGAGGCTGGTAAGTGTGGGGGTTTGGTGAAGGGGCTCACTGGGGTATTGGGACCCCTCCTCATCCTTCCTCTGTTCTCAGAGGACAGCCTGAGTGGATGGAGTGGGATGCACTGGAAGTTCCTCCTAGAGGGACTCTGATCCAGAGCTACTCCACTCTCTAACTCTTGACTTCAGTGAATGGCCTGTCCCGAGTCCAGCTCCTCCGTCCAGGGTCCCTGCTTAAATTTGTCCCTGAGGAGATTCTGATTCATGGCCGAGACTTCCGGCTCCTCAGAATTGGTTTCGAGGCTGGAGGACTAGAGCCTCAGGCCTTTCAGGTAAGAGGCCTCCAACCCAAGGACCCCACTTCCCCTTAGAGCCTTGAGATCCTTCCTTGGCAATTCCCAATAGCCCCTCTCACCATTCTCTCTGCTTCTCCCTCAAGGAGAGGCTAAAATGTTAGTATAATGACAAGTTCCCTGGCAGCCTAGTGGATTAAGGATCTGGCATTGTCACTTCTATGGCTCTGGTTACAGCTGAGGCATGGGTTTGATCCCTGCCCAGGGAACGTCTGCATGCTGAGGGAATGGCCAGAGAGAGTATTAATGAGAGTAAAGGCCTGAACTCTAGTCCAGCTCTGCCAACCAATTATCAGCAGCTTAAATGCGGGCAAGTGTCTTCCTTTGAAAAACAGGGTATTTTGGATAAGATTATTCCTAGGATTCCCAGAATTATCATTTTGTGATTCTGTGGTTCGAGATGTGTCCTCCTGACCCTAGTCCCCACGACCTTTGGAAACTTCCCTCATTAGGGACTGTCTTCGGTGTTCTTCTCTATTGATGGCAGAGACAGTGGAGCAACACATGGGCCCTATTTCCTTCCTTTCACTTCTTCAGTCTGAGCCAAAGGATGGGATGTCCTTTTTTCTGCAGGTGACCATGGCCATTGTCCAAGCCAGAGCTCAGAGCAGTCAAGGCCAAAAGTATGCAGGGCTAACCCTGAGCAAGGCTGGTGAGTGAGGGTGTTTTAGGGTAGGGAAAGGGTAGGGTCTGACAACGCAGAAGGTGACTAAAGACAAAAGAGCTAAGAAGCTGTCTCTGGTTCCTCTTCTTCCGCCGCTGTGCTTCCCTCCTGCCCTAGGCCAGAGTGCTGGCTCCAGAAAACCACCTATTCCCCTCTTGGAGATATCAGAAGACTGGGAGACTGAGAGGAGAAAGCAGAGGGCCAGAGGCTGGAGGGTCAGCACTGTCAATGAGAGGTTCGACATAGCCACCAGGTGATTCCCACTCCCCCCAACCCCTGCTGCCCTCCCCATTTCCCCACAGTTCTCTGATCCTCGAAAGCTAGGACTTACCTTTATTATTGGAGTTTACACTAACCCCAGCCTTCTAGCACATCCACAAAGCCATCTCTCCCTTACCTCCTAGATCTCAAAGGTTGAGATCCCTTGGAATGATCTCCTCCTAAGCAGCTTCCTTGTAATAGCTTTGCATTATAATTGCTTGGCTCAGTGACATAACTCTCAACTTCACAGCCTCCCCCGTTACTTCTGGGTCCCTAACCGAACTCTGGACAGTGAGGTCAGGAGAGCATTTGGCCACTTCCATCAGGGCCGTGGACCGGTCAGTGTGAGGGTCAGGGTAATGGTTGGGGATTAGAGGGTCATGGGGGGTCAGAGGTCATTGTGGAGGGAGGGGATGTCTGCGAGGTCAGTGTAGGGTGGAGCTAGGTGTTTCTCCCTCAGTGATCCTTCTCTCATCCATGTGAAGCGCCTGACCTGGCATCACCCTGGAGGCAGTGATCTTCTCCGCTGCGGTGGCTTCTATACAGCCAGTGACCCTAACAAGGAGGATATCAGGTGAGGGAAGGTCTGATGAGAAGAATCGAGGGTCAGATGTTCAGGGCAGACACCTCCCCTTACTTTCTGACACCCCACTTCCAGGGCAGTGGAAACGATGCTCCAGGCCGGGCATTCAGACGTTGTCCTAGTAGACACTCTGGATGAGCTGCCTAGTCTTGCAGATGTCCAACTTGCCCATCTGAGGCTGAGAGCCCTCTGTCTGCCTGGTGAGATAAACTTTGACCTCTTGTTCTCACCCCTAGGTCTGCTGACTCTAACCTGGTTTACCCTTTTGCCTATTATAGATGAATACCCCTTCAGCCCAATGATTCTTAGTTTTATACTCAACTCCCATCTCCCACAGACTCACTGATTTCCTGTATTCCTGACCCCAATGAATTCTTTAACAGCTTTACTGAAATATAATTTACATACCATAAAATTTGCCCTTCACCCATCTTAAGGGTTTGAGTCAATACATTTTATTGTATTTAGCCATTTAGGTTCTCATTCCTATCCCCAGACTTAAGCAAACACCGCCCAACTTACTATTGACCCTCCTTAATCCCTGATCCTGAATCCCCAGTTCTCCTGATCTCTTTGCCCTTCTGACTCCTTTACTCTCTCTCTCAGATTCATCTGTAGCTGAGGATAAATGGCTTTCAGCTCTGGAAGGAACACGATGGTTGGACTATGTCAGGTACTCCTTTTTTTCTAGCCATGATTTATAATTTAGCCCTCCCCAATCTTCTTCTGTTAACTTGGATGCCTAAATGTTCTTCCATTAACTTTTTTCCTTGGTTTCTCAGACTGTTCTTTGTTGCTCTTATACGGAGAAGGGGCAGGATTTGGGAGTCTGCTTCTATTGCATCCCATGACCCATCATTCCCCCAGGCTTATTGTTTTTCCCTCCTCACCTGGCCCCCAGGTCTTGTCTTCGAAAAGCCAGTGATATCTCAGTCTTAGTGACATCCAGGGTTCGCTCTGTAGTACTTCAAGGTGAGTTTCTTGGGCCAGCCCACTCCTTTCCTTGCTGTTTTCTTTTCCCACCTGACTGGATTCTGCTCAGGGAGACTTGTAAAGCTTCCTTGTCCCCTTCCAATGCTAGCATCCACCTCCTTTTGAACTACCCATCCACTCTAGCTCATCCTTCAGTGCTACCTCTGCCTCCCCACTAAGCTTGTCGTCCCTAACAGGAGGGTTCTCAGCCCTCTGTTCCCATCCTTCCACCAGTGGATGGGGCTTGAGGTTGGGGTGGGAAGGATATTGTGGAAGCTGGTTTGACATTTATGGTTCTGCTTCCTAGTTGTGGAGCTGGGTATTTCTATCCAGGCAGAGTGTATGAAGTGAATCATTCAAGGTCTTTGTTTTCTCTTCACTTCTGTGTGCCCTCTCAATCCTACCTACACCAAACTTTTCCCCTCTGTGCCTCTCACTTCTTCTTGCCATGTTTCCTTTTCTCACTCTCTTCTGCCCTAGTTTCTTGGCCCTTCCTTCTTTGTCCCTCTCCCTCTATCACCCAGAGCGCGGTGATCGTGATTTCAATGGCCTCCTCTCTTCACTCGTCCAGCTGCTTTCATCCCCTGAAGCCCGAACACTGCTTGGCTTCCAATCACTAGTGCAGCGAGAGTGGGTGGCGGCTGGACATCCCTTCCTGACCCGACTTGGGGGAACTGGGGCCAGTGAAGAGGTGAGAACATTTGGGGAGAGTATACTAAAGAAGTAAGGAGATGGGGGAAAAAAAAAAAAAGAAGTAAGGAGATGAGAAAATTCTATAGTGTAGCTCATTGGAGGTGAATTAGGTCCAAAGGGTTCTAAGGCTGGGCTGAGCTTGAAGAGAGACCCAGATGAGTGAGGGACCACAACCCCCTTACCTGAACTGAGATTTTCATTCTCCGACCTCCTTAGTGTCCCCTTGTTGCCCTGTCATTTTGCCATCTTCCCCCTTTAGGTCTCCATAATCCCTTCCAACCTCTTAATTTCCCTCTTCTCAGGCCCCAGTGTTTCTCCTCTTCCTTGATTGCATCTGGCAGCTCCTCCAGCAATTTCCAGCTGAGTTTGAATTCTCTGAGTTCTTCCTGCTTGCTCTTCATGACAGTGTCAGGGTTCCTGACACCCTAACATTCTTGAGAGACAGTCCCTGGGAACGTGGAAAGCAAAGCGGACAGGTCAGTGACATCCTTTTTTGACCTGTTTCTTTTTCCCCATTAACACATACTCTCTGAAGTTTAGTGTTTATTATGCAAAGTGCGGTCTGTGGTGGGGAAAGTGGGGAGGCTGTTGCTCATTTCCAGGCCTAGACTTTCACCCTGATTCTTAGAGAAGAGATGAGAGTTTCATGGTTTCTCTCTACACCTGGGAGAAAAATGGTATATTTTGTTTAACCATCCTTTTTCTTGTTTCTTCTATCTAGATCAACACCTATACACAAGTCTATACTGCAGGCTACTCCCAGCCCCCCGCTGGGAACTCTATAAACCCGCAGCTGTCTGTCTGGGACTGGGATTTACGCTATAGCAATGAACAGATACTACAATTCCATAATCCTGGCTATGACCCGGAACACTGCCCAGATTCTTGGCTCCCTAGACAGCAGGTAAAGTGTCTAAAGTTCCTAAATTCCTTCGACTTTCTCACAGGCTCATCCTACTAACGGGGAGAAATGGAAAGACAGTGAGTTCCTCACTATTTTTCTGTAACTGTCACATACAGTCCCTGACTGTCCTTAGGAAGACAGAAATCCTTCACGAAAGGCATCTTTTCTATCCTTCTCATCTTTATTACTCTTCCTATCTCACGCACACATTTTTATGTCTCCCTAAATCAGCTTTCATCAATCCTGAGGCCGAGTTTGTAGCCTAATGAGACTGGATAAAGAGTTCTCGGGGGAGGCTTATGGTTTGCTCACTCATGCAGTGTTGAGTGGATGGCAGATGGACATTCCTTCCTGACCCAGTTTGGGGAAACTGGGGTCATCAAGTTTCTAGGTTGCCAGTTGATTTTCCTTTCCTCCTTAGCCAAGCTTCATGGTTCCTGGACCCCCTACTTCTGTGTGGCTCTTCTCTAGAGGGGCTTTGACCCCCCTGAATCAGCTGTGTCCTTGGCGGGACAGTCCCTCTCTACTGGCAGTCTCTTCCCGCTGGCTCCCTCGACCGGCTAGCTCCTCTGAAAGCCTGGCTGATCAGGAGTGGGGACTCCCCTCACATTGGGGAGCTTGCCCTTTACCCTCAGGACTACTGCTGCCTGGATATCTGGGACCCCAGATCAGGCTCTGGAGACGCTGCTACCTGAGGGGAAGGCCTGAGGTCCAGGTAAGAAGGCAAGACAGTGACTGGGAGTGGGAGAAGGGGCTTGACTGCTGACCCAAATGTCCTAGAAGAAACCAGATGTTTCCAGAAGTTGGAAAGGCAGTGGGCTGGGGATTGGGAAGTGAGGTACCATTCCTGTTGGGATCAAAGTGGAGAGGTATGGGAGTGTAGGGAAAATGCTTGTGGCTTATATCAAGTGGAACCTAAGGCATAGTTGGAGTAGGAAAGAATTAAGGATGCCAGAAGTAGCAGACAGAACTTAGAAGCAGAGCTAGAGCTGCAGTAATAGTCCTCTCTGCCTCTCTTCACCCCCTCCCCAGATGGGCCTCTCAGCTCCCACAATCGCTGGCCTCCAGGATGAGCTATCCCATCTTCAGGAGTTATTAAGGAAATGGACACCAAGAATATCTCCTGAGGATCACTCCAAGAAAAGAGATCCAAATACCATTCTCTCCCAATCCCAGTGAAATTGCTGGCTCTCTCATGGGCGGAGCAGAGAGTGGTCTGGGGTGAGGGAGAATTGTCTAATCCTTCAAATCTTATCTGGTTTTACTCCCTCAGCTTTCATATGCCAGCCTTTAAACAAGCTCACTGACTTGAGTTTCCATAGCTGATAGGTGGCTAACCTTATCCAACTCTTACCCTATCCTTCTTGGTTTAAATAGTTTCTTGTGACCTGAAGAATTAAAGAAATAAAACCAACAAAACCAATCCGGAATATGATTGCCCTTTTTTCATGCATTCCAACCCTTTTGGATGGAAATTTTGGATACTGAGCTGGTAAATTGTGAGGTCAGAGAAACCATTTGTCAGTGCCAACAAGATGGCCTACAGACCTCTTTCTCACCTCCCCCTGCTGCTCCTTTGATTCCAATTTCTATTTCTTCCCTTAAAGTTTTCTCTCGGTGTGGTGTGGCTATGGGAGACACCCAGTCTTTTCCAATTGTATATTTTTGTAATGGCATTTCTATTTAAGGAGTTCATTAAATCACAGTATTTATACACACTGCTGGCATTGTTTCTTGTGTCTGAATAAAGGAACCTAGGTAAGATAGTGATGGTGTGACTCAAGAGAGGAAGATACAGACCGAATTACTGCTAAGGAAATAAGGGGATGGTTCAGGTGAAGCTCTGCAGAATTCATAGTTTGGGTTCTCCCTGTGGTGCTGATGTGGCAAACACAGACCCAGACGTTGTTGTTGGGGCTGCGGTGTGCTCTGGGGGTTGAGACCAAAGCCTCTGGGCTTCAGTGTTAACCACCCTTCAGCGCTGGTCACACACACTCCCATCTCTGAGCCTCTGGTTCCCGTCACCCCCAATGCAATACCGACTAGGCAAGCTCAACGTCACTCCAGCTCAGACATTCCGCAATCCCCTCCCTGAGGAAAAATGAAATACCTCAAGCCCAGGCCAGGACTATGGGGCCCCATCTGTCCAAAGGCTGCGGGCCGGGGTGGACAGCTGCCTCCACGCCTTGGGCAGCAGACCCTTCTCTGGGAATCAAAAGAGGCCACAAAATATACGAAAAATATTGTTCTCTTAGCTCCTGAATTGACATTTTTGGGAGCAGCGTGATCCTTTAACTTGAAGCACTGCCTTAGGGCGTTTGAGAGATTCCGATCCGCGTTCCCCGCCCTAACCTGTCAGAGCGGCACTTCAGCACAAAACCAAGGACCGCGGAACACGGTAACACCAACCACTCAAGTCTCAGCGGCTCCTAAAATGGCCGCGGCCGCTTCCGGCTCCTCCCCTGCATCGGCCCCGCCCACCGCCTCTACGTCCGCCTTCGCCCCGGAAGTGGAAGTAGTACTGCGGTCAGGAGGCGGTATCGCTGCCTGGAGACGGCGGGAGGTCTTTCGCCATGGCGGCTGGGCCGATCTCCGAACGGAACCAGGGTGAGTGGAGGGGACAAGTCCGGGATGGGCCCAGGGGAGTTTGGGGGATCTCAGGTTACAGCCAGCAGTGTTTCCGCCAGGGCGGGAGATTGGAGCATCCCAAAAGGCGCTAGACCGGCCTGATGCCTGCTGGGGCGCGATGGACGGGTGCCCAGAGGCTGAGGCCTGTAGGTGTGATGTTGTCTATGTCCCATCCCTTGCTGCCTTCCCACTCACGCACACAAAAAATTACAAAGAGAATGTGCGCCAGAACTTTAAATTATATTTAAGAAGATTTTGTATTACCTGGAATGGAGGGCGGTATAGAGGTATAATCTAACGTCTTTTTTTTTTTTCCTTTTCTTTTTCTCTTTGCTCCAATACCCCATCTCCACCCCCAACTCCACCGCCTGCGACTTCATGTTCCCGTCACCTCCTTATTTTCTCTCATCTCTGTCCTAACCTCCTAACCCTGTCCTCCAGATGCCACTGTGTACGTGGGGGGCCTCGATGAGAAGGTTAGCGAACCACTGCTGTGGGAACTGTTTCTCCAGGCAGGGCCAGTAGTCAACACCCACATGCCAAAGGATAGAGTCACTGGTCAGCATCAAGGTGAGTACATGGCAAGAAGTGCAGTTATTTTTCATTTAACTTATTTTTTGGTCTTTTTGCCATTTCTAGGGCCGCTCCCGTGGCATATGGAGGTTCCCAGGTTAGGGGTGGAATCGGAGCTGTAGCCACCGGCCTACACCAGAGCCACAGCAAGGCGGGATCCGAGCGGCGTCTGCAACCTACACCACAGCTCACTGGCAACGCCGGATCCTTAACCCACTGAGCAAGGGCAGGGATCAAACTCCAACCTCATGGTTCCTAGTCGGATTCGCTAACCACTGAGCCACGACAGGAACTCACAAGAAGTGCAGTTATGTTTTGAGGAAACAAACTGCTCCTGGAAGGTCCCGGCAGTATTCACAACTGTTTGGAATAAGCAAGCTAAAGTTTTCTTTCTCTTAAGTTTAGCACTCAGTTTGTTTCTGGAACCATTCTCAGTTGAAGTAGGATTGTTTTTTCTTGTTCTTTGTACTTTAGAAGGTGAGTTGTACCTCATTTTGAATCGCTTCACTTAAGTTAACTCTTCTTTTCCATTTCCCTAGGCTATGGTTTCGTGGAGTTCTTAAGTGAGGAAGATGCTGACTATGCCATTAAGATCATGAACATGATCAAACTCTATGGGAAGCCGATACGGGTGAACAAGGCATCAGCTCACAACAAAAACCTGGATGTGGGAGCCAACATTTTCATTGGAAACCTGGACCCAGAAATTGATGAGAAGTTGCTTTATGATACTTTTAGCGCCTTTGGGGTCATCTTACAAACCCCCAAGATAATGCGGGACCCTGACACAGGCAACTCCAAAGGTTATGCCTTTATTAATTTTGCTTCATTTGATGCTTCGGATGCAGCAATTGAGGCCATGAATGGGCAGTACCTTTGTAACCGCCCAATCACTGTGTCCTATGCCTTCAAGAAGGACTCCAAGGGTGAGCGCCATGGCTCAGCAGCTGAACGACTTCTGGCTGCACAGAACCCACTCTCCCAGGCTGACCGCCCTCATCAGCTCTTTGCAGATGCCCCCCCTCCACCGTCTGCTCCAAATCCTGTGGTATCATCACTGGGTTCTGGGCTTCCTCCACCAGGTAAAGCTTTCTATTCAGAATATGTTTGTCTTAAATGGGGGGGGGGGGGCAGGAAGAAGGAAAAAGAACCTGGAAAGGAGGGGACATTGAGTCAGTAGGTGATGAGAAAGGGGTTGAGAGGTAATGGATGCAGTGAGAAGAACATTGTTGAATTGTTCCAGAATTTTTTTTTGTTTTTGTCTTTTTGCCTTTTCTAGAGCCACTCCCATGGCATGTGGTGGTTCCCAGGCTAGGGGTCTAATCGGAGCTGTAGCCACCGGCCTACACCAGAGCCACAGCAACGTGGGATCTGAGCCACGTCTTCGACCTACACCACAGCTCACGGCAACGCCGGATCGTTAACCCACTGAGCAAGGGCAGGGACCGAACCCGAAAGCTCATGGTTCCTAGTCAGATTTGTTAACCACTGCACCATGACAGGAACTCCTGTTCTAGAATTTTGAAGTTGTCTAAGTTGCTTCTGACTTTAGAGAGCTGGAAGGAGGGGAAAAGAACTCATCTTGCCTAGAGGCCAGATTGGAACAGCCCCCCTAAAGGTACTCTCTTCTCACTATCAATAACTCTTTTTCTATTTTCTCTACAGGCATGCCTCCTCCTGGCTCTTTCCCACCCCCAGTACCGCCTCCTGGAGCCCTTCCACCTGGGATACCCCCAGCCATGCCCCCACCACCTATGCCTCCTGGGGCTGGAGGACATGGCCCTCCATCAGCAGGAACCCCAGGGGCTGGACATCCTGCACATGGACACTCACATCCTCACCCATTCCCACCGGGTGGGATGCCCCATCCAGGTGGGTTTTCTTTGCTGGGAAGGAAAGGGATTCTTTCACCAGTTATGCTGCTGCTCTCTGTCCTTCAACAATAATAGAGAGTCCCTTTCTTTAGACATTCCTTTCTTCTAGACATTCTTTTATAGAAACAAACACAAAATACTTTAGCCTGTTTACTTTAACAACTATCAGCCTGTTTTCATTTCTTAAAGTTTTACTGAAGAGTATAACTATACTTGCTGGGTTTTGTTTTCTTAACCTTTACTTCCATTCTTTCCTCTGACTTCCACCCCAAAGCAGTCACCTACATGCCAAGTCTAGGCTGCTCCTTATCTTGTTTGATCTTTGCTATTCTTGAAACTGGCCATGTCCTCCTGTTTGAAAATCTTGTCTTTTTTGGTTTTTATGGATTCTCTTTCTCTCTGAATCCTCAATCTCAGCCACCTTAATAGGCTCTTTTTCTCAGCTGAGGTTTTTGTGTCTGGCTCTCTTTTTTGCACAGTCCCATTGTTTGTACACTGATGCCACCTAGATGGGTGGCTGTTCCATGGGTATTAACATTCCATACCCTTAATCTTACTGTTTAATGGATGACTACTTTTATACCCCTGCCCTTCAACCTTATTCTTTCTCTAGTAGTCTTAGTTTTCAGGTGCTTGATTCAGAAATCTGGGAGCTATGTTTGACTCTTCCCTGTTACCCCACTCTTTTTTTTTTGTCTTCTGTCTTTTTAGGGCCGCACCTGCGGCATATGGAAGTTCCCAGGCTAGGGGTCTAATTGGAGTTGTAGCTGCCAGCCTACGTACGCCACAGCTGCAGCAACACCAGATCTGAGCCGCATCTGTGACCTACACCACAGCTCATGGCACCACCGGATCCTTAACCCACTGAGCAAGGCCAAGGATCAAATGCACAACCTTATGCACCATGACAGGAACTACACCCCACTCTTAATACCAAGTCTTATTAATACCTCTGCCATCAGCCCTCACTGTCAGGCTCTCATATCCTCATTATTCCACACCTAATTTATTGTAGTAATTTTCTGACACTTTGACTCTAATTATCTCTACCTTCGATCGACTTTCAGTGAGTAATTTTTCTAAAATATAGATGTTCACACACCCTTGCTCAAAATTCTTCTTTTGCTCCCTTTTACCTATCGAGTAAAGGCCAAACTTGTTAGCATAGCAGTTCTAGGTTTTTCATGATCTGGCTCCTCATTGTTCCCACAACTGCATTCTCCTGATTACCGACTTACTGGTTTTCCTATAACATACTGTGCTTTTGGACGTACTTGTGCTTTGCACGTGCTAATCATTTTGCCTAGAATGTTCTGTTCCCACTTGTTGTCCCCCTGAAAAATTCCTCTTTATCTTTCAGAATTGGATCTTGGTTCAGGCAGTATCTCTGTTACCTTCTCAAATCCTATTCAATAGCATAATCGTTCCATTTGTTACATACTTCTGCAGTACTTGTACAGTGCCTAAATCATGGAAGGAGCAAGCTGGGTGGTTGGGAATTGATTGGATCATAGGTTGGTTGGTTCTCTTGTTTGGAGTCAAGGATAAGGGCACTTTTTACCAGCCTCATTTTCCTTACTCTTTTCTTCCTCATTTTCTTTGCCCTCTTGTCTGATTTTCTTTTGTCTCCTTTGTGTTTGTGTCTATTTTGTTCTCATAGGGATGTCTCAGATGCAGCTGGCCCACCACGGCCCTCATGGCTTAGGACACCCCCATGCTGGGCCCCCTGGCTCTGGAGGGCAGCCACCACCTCGACCACCACCTGGAATGCCTCATCCTGGACCTCCTCCAATGGGCATGCCCCCTCGAGGGCCTCCATTTGGATCGCCCATGGGTGAGTAGGTTCTGGCCACCTCTCTTGTCCTCATGTGTCATATTCTTGCAGCTTCTTTAGTCACACCTCTTATCCCCTGTGTGTTCTTTCTTTTCATTCTTGTATTTCTTTTCACTGTTTGCTTGTCTCTCCTCTTCCTTCACTGTCCCAATGTTTTGTCCTATTTGTCCCAATTATCTCCTAATTGTTTTTACTAAGTTCGTTCTCTTCCTGCAGGTCACCCTGGTCCTATGCCACCACATGGTATGCGCGGACCTCCCCCACTGATGCCCCCTCATGGATACACTGGCCCTCCACGACCTCCACCATATGGCTACCAGCGAGGACCCCTCCCTCCACCCAGACCCACTCCCCGGCCTCCAGTTCCGCCTCGAGGCCCACTTCGAGGCCCTCTTCCTCAGTGATTTCTCACTGTCTTTGCTCCTGTTATATCCTCCCAATATCTTTTCACTTCCTTGGACCAATCAGAGTTGCTGTAGCTCGCAGGGGCTAGGCCCTCTCAGGCCTTTTTTGTAAGTGTAATTTTTTTTCCACAGGAGGTTTTTTTCCCCCCTCTATGTTGGTCCAAAGTGCTTTGCAAATGCACAGAGAAAATAAAACTTAACTCCTTGTTTATTCTTTGTGGTGTTTTCCTTGGCAAAACAACTTCTTTTTCTCTAATAAGAGGTGTCAGTATAATAGGAAAAGAATGGTAAGGTCAGAATAAGGGTGTTTATTCCATGGTTTAAAGGCTTATTCTGGGAGTTCCCATTGTGGCTCAGCAGGTTAAGGATCTGACATTGTCTCTGTGAGGATGTGGGGTCTATCCCTGGCCTCACTCAGTGGGTTAAGGATCCAGCATTACTAAGCTGTGGCGAAGGTCGCAGAGGTGGCTCAGATCTGGTGATGTCATGGCTATGACGTAAACCCCAGCTGCAGCTCTAATTCGACCCCTGGCCTGGGAACTTCCGCATGCCGCAGGTATAGCTGTAAAAATAAAATTAAATAAATAAGTAAATAAATACAGGCTTATTCTGTAATGTGCTGTGGTGGTTGCTGCACTGCTGTGCACTACAGCAGTTATTTCTTTACATTAAACTTACACATAAGATGAAGACCCAATATCTGTGATAAAGGATTATTGTGATTATTGTGACTATTAAGTGAGAACAGAATTAAAGTTCCTGAGGTAATGCTGGCAAAAATACGAAGTAACATGCACAAAGCTATTCATTGCAGCACTCTTTGTAATAGTAGCTTGAAAACAACCCACTTATCCATCAGTAAGGATCTGGTTGAATAAATCGGTAAATCTATATAATGGAGTACTGAGAAGCAGTTAATAGAAATGAGGGAAATTCTACCTAGCTGTTTTGGAGAGATCTCCAGGATATAGTAAATGAAGAAAGTAACATGCAGAACAGAATGTATAGTGTGCTTCCTTATCTAAGGGTTGGCATGTAATATACACGCTTGTCTATATTTTTATTCTATTTTCTTTACATTTTAGGGCTGAACCTGCCCCATGTGAAAGCTCCCAGTCTAGGGGTCGAATTGGAGCTGTAGCTGCCAGCCTACGCCACAGCCACAATGCAGGATCCGAGCCAAATCTGCGACCTATGCCGCAGCCCATGACAACCCTGGATGCTTAACCCACTGAGCATGGCCAGGAATGGAACCCGCATCCCCATGGATGGTAGTCGGATTCGTTACCGTTGAGCCACAACAGGAACTCTTTTGTCTGTATTTTTAAAATGGAAGGATAGGCCAAAAACTAATGGTGAGGGGAGGAAAGAGATATAGAGGGAACCTGGACTTCACTGAGCATGCTGTGTTAATGTGGTTTTCTTTGGAACCATATAAATGATTGCAAAGGAGTTAAAATTGGGACAGGAACTCAGTTAACATTTTCTTTCATTTGTGTGTATTTATTAAAAGCGTTTATTAGAAACAAAGTATGTGCGTATGTGTGGAAGAGTACACAGGCGAGCTCAGAGAATTGCACCTATTTTCTTTCATTCTTTACCAACAGATATCTTAGGTAAGGGATTTGTACCTTATTGTTTCATTTTTTCTTTTTTTCTTTTTTCTTCTCGTTCTCAGTCCTTCCAAATCTAATTTCCATCATATTTAAATCTGTGCTCAAGACTTTCAGTAACTAGAGCACTAACTAGACCAAATCCAATGGCCTATTCTCTCTGTCTCTCTCTTTTTTTTTTTTTTTGCCACATTTAATTCTGTTATATCACCCCCTTTTCTAAAGCTCTTTTAAAGCTTATGTAGCCACAAACTTTCCTAAACTCTAGGCAAGAAAAAGAGAGCCTAGCCCTCCTTTTCTTTCTTTTTTTTTTTTGGTCTTTTTTTAGGGCTGCATCCATGGCATATGAAGTTCCCAGGCTAGGGGGCAAAATGGAGCCACGGCTGCCTGCCTACACCAAAGCTCACAGCAATGTCAGATCCTTAACCCACTGAGCGAGGCCAGGGCTTGAACCCTGTCCTCATAGATACTAGTTGGGTTTGTTACTACTGACCCATGATGGGAACGTCCCTCCTCTTGCATTATTCTCATTCATGTAATATGGTATGTACAGGGGCTCTGTGCAGGCAGCAGCTGAAGACAGAAAGAGGAGAAGGTAGTTCTGCTGTCTGATCATTACCAAGGTGGTAGACTGACAGATAAGAGATTATTATGAAAAAATATTTTGAGAACACGAGGAAGTGTATCTAACCTGGCATAAAAGTTCAAGAAAACTTCTTGGAAAAAAGTGATACTTGAATATAATCTTGAAGGTTAGAAGCTTCTCAGACAAAGAAGAGAAGCTCATTCCAGGTGGATGGGATGTTTCTGAGCAGAAGCATAGATTGATAAATATCATGATTATATAATTGCTAAAGCTAAAACTGTTCAGTGTTGGAGGCAGGATGAGGTCAGAGCCAGTTAGGGAGCTCACACAGATAGGTGCTTCTCAGCGCCTTTTCACATCATGGCACAGAACCATTTGAAACAGCACACTGAGGTAAAGAGAGGAGGCTGAATTAAGCTCGAGGCTATTGGCTTAAGAATTCTACCTGTCCCAGGCTCTGCCTAGTAGTACAAAGTGCCAAGGGCCATTGTCAAAGGCATATTAGTTGGGAAGCTGCTATCCATAATGGGAAGCCACAGTAAGGATTTAAGCAAGGGAGTGACAAATTGGTGTTTTAGAACCATGGTTGCACTATAGAGAGGAGATCTAAGGGAGATGAAGATGAGGGGCAAGGTAACAAGCTATGCTTCTGGCAACAGTTCAGGTGATAGAAGTTCTAAATGAGGGCTGTGATGGAAGCAAGGAAGAAGGTGGAGAGGTGCAGTGGGGAGATATTTAAAAAGCAAATTAGGACTTGGTATTAGATTGGATACAGTGAATGAAGGGAAAGGTGGAATCAAGGATGAGAGTATGCAGCAGGAAGAATTGGGGGGTAGGATAAAAATGATGGCTAGTTTTGGATATG